>NW_016107322.1:3013147-3015221 GCF_001604975.1 Cebus imitator
TGAGGCCAACAAACATATGAAAAAATGCTCATCATCACTGGTCATAAGAGAAATGGAAATACTATATAACCTTAAGATAAAACATTAGCTTAGTGATGAAGTGCTCAGGACTCAGACGTCTTCAGTTAAAATCTTGTTCTAATAGTCAGTTGTATAAGACCTTTAATTATCTGCGTTTTATTTTTCTTGTTTGTAAAAGATATAACCATACCTAGCTTGAATCCTTATTAGGATTAAATGAGATGATTTGAAAGACTGAGTGTGTGTGTATGTGTCTGTGTGGGTGTGTGTAAGTAGATATTAGCAGAGATAAGTCACTTTATGCTAGGACAGAAAAGCTAAGAATATAACAAACTATTTTTGAAGCATGCATAATTAAAAATACAAGTTTATTCTGATTATTTTATAAGCACAATTCTCTCATCATTTCAAATAATATCCCATTATTTACAAAAATTAAAAAGAACTGAGTTATTTATATGGATAATACCTCCCATGACTAATCATTATGCATGCAATAAATTATTGCTGTGGGATATGGTGTGAATGGATTGGACTTAACTTCTTATTTTAACATCTACTTATAACAGGGCCACTGACAAATATGTATCTTAATATCTACAATACTGCTTGCAATGATGTTGACTAATGAAGTCTTTATGAAGTTCATATAACTGTTAGTTGGAGGCACAATATAAATTTTCTGATGACGTTTCAGTTATAATTTAAAGAGATAGAAATATGACACAAATGAATGTACTAAGAGTATTATTATGATGACTCTGTTACTTCCAGTAGATTATGACACTGATGGTTTTTAATCACTTAGTATAAAGGGGCAAAAAGAGAAGAAAATCCCCCTCTTTTCATCTTGACAATAAAATGATTAAAAGCTGATTATCTATGACTGCAGAATCAGTCATTTTTAATATGTACTCTCAGGAGAAATTTAGAATATTGAAAAGGAGAAATATGAAAATAGCCCCATGGTTACTGTCAGGCAGAAAATATCTAGAGGCAATACTAGGTTTTTTTGTCATTTCATTTTACTCCAGGAGACATGTCACTTAAACATGATTGCTAAATAGTGAGGATAACACTTGTCTATTAGGGTAACACTTGTCTGCTGCTGAAACAAATCACCTTAAATAGAGACATAAACACCTCACCTATTTGTTTCTCAGTCAACAAGTTACATTAGAAGTCTCTCCTGAAGAGTTTCCCTCAAGGTAGTAACTCCCTTAAAGTGATAACTTCAGTTGTGTGCCTGTGCAAATCTGGCCCTCTGTAATTCCCAAGAGGACTGGAGAAAGGGGAGAGTCCATGATTTTTAGGACGCTTTAGAGGTCAGAGATAGATTTAACTGGAATTAGTGTAGGAAACTTGACCGTTATCCAAAGCGCTGGAACTAATCAGTTTCCAACTACATTGCAAAGGAGACTGGGATATGTAGTCTTCCTACATTCCCAGTGAACTCTCCTGCTAGACCAACTAAAAGAAATGGGATTAAGGGGGATCTAGTCAATCTTGACATCATTATAAAGTGACAATAAGTGCTCAACGTAATTTTTATCATCTATTATTCTGATTATGAAATTATACTTGAAAATAAGACACTATCAAAGTAATATATTCTCATGTGAAAAAATTTTATTATTTTAGATTTTAAATGTATAAGGGAAGGCATTAAAATTTAAAATCTTAGGAAGCCCAGTTTGTTCTCTGGCTCAGGACTTCCTTACATTTATTTATTCATGCTTTCAGTTTCACTAACTCCTTATTTTGTTTCTATGAATCTTAATAATCTTCTGAACCGTTCATCTTCAACAAGTTTTATTAAAATAACTGGTCCTTTTGGATCACTATTTTTAATGGCACTTGTGAAAAAAAAATGTGTTTCTTTTTCTTTTTTCAAGACAGAGTCTTGATCTGTCACCCAGATTGGAGTGAAGTGGTGCGACCTTGACTCACTGCAGCCTTCACCTCCCGGATTCAAGAAATTCTTGTGCTACAACCTCCCATGTAGCTGGGACTACAGGTGTGTACCACCATGCCGGGCTAATTTTTTTTTTTT
>NW_016107322.1:3015331-3016538 GCF_001604975.1 Cebus imitator
CTGCCTCAGTCCCACACACTGCTGTGATTGCAAGCATGAGACAATGCCCCTGGCCCTTGGTTTCTTAAAAAGTAGATTTGTATCCTCCTGATTTTTAATGCCTTCATTAGAACCTTCTTTAATAATTAGAATTAAATGACACCAAAATGTTTTTTTTTCTTTTCTTCAATTTATATGTGCTCTTAAAGTAATTAATTCTCTGATACCAAACACTCTTATTTGCAGAATGTTTTATTAGTTAGACAGAAAGTAACTTCTAAGGTTAAAAAATAGATAATCAAAGTTGCCATATTTTTTATTTCTCTACAAGGAAATTTCAATCTGAGTTTTTGGCAGGAGGTTATTAGATAACAACTACTTTTCAAGCAACTTCACACTGATTCTTTGTGCTTCAAATAATACATTTGCTGAAAACACTGTTCTTATGAAAGAGACTTGAAATTACACTTCATCATTCACAGAGCAACGTGGTATGAACATTTGGAAACTATGCATTTTCTCCTTTCTATCAAATGAGTCTCCAAAGAACTCTTCAAGATTTTATCAAATTTAATATTAACAGTAGCCAGGAGGAAAGTTTTATAAGTTCAATAAAAAAATGTTCTATAATACAAGGTAAACTGTATTTTTTTCCATGTGCACAATATATCTTTGAATATTTTTACTTCTAACATTAAGTCGTTTGCCTCTTTTATTAGGAAAGTTTTTATGCTTATTTGTGTGCATGTACATCTTTGTTGTATTCATTCTTCTTTTATGTATTTATTAAGGCCTAACTCAATTCTTAGCATCTCTTCCTGAAAATGTGAGCACTGCAATGAGTATTTTCTTTCATTTACCATTACTTTAATTCTTTCCTGTCTGTGAATTAATTATTTTAAAATATATTCATACAAAGGTGATTGACACAAAATGATTCTTATCCAAACAATCTAAATGATAGAAATAATCTACAAAGAAGAATAATAACTGACTCAATACGCAGAAGTCCCAGTGTGGATCTGTTAGTGTCTAATCTCAGCATCTCCAGAGCAGGCTTACATTTTATTTGAAATAGAATTGGGTACTTGGAATGAAGATCTATGAGTCATGGTACGTTTCAACCTCTTCTTCACTCAGCAAACATCAAACCCCTTTTGCAACAAAGCACAAAGTACAGTGCAGTCTATTGGGAATTGTACCCTCAAGAAATGAAGACAGACACTTA
>NW_016107322.1:3021218-3031196 GCF_001604975.1 Cebus imitator
AACATCACACGCTTGGACTGTTAACCTAGAAGACTAAAGTTCAAGTTAGAGAAAGAAAAAAGATTGGGCAAGCATTGAAAATGTGTGCACTTTTGTCTAAAAGGAAAGAAGATGATGGCCCTCAAAATGAGGAATTTAAGTTGAAAAGTGTCAAATAGGAAGTGATTTTTAATGGCCTGGCAAAATATTATCCTAAACTGGCAGATGAATGTCTTATGGTGCTAAGTTTCTAAAATGCTTTTGCATTCAGAGTGGCCACTGGAGTTATAAAACTTTGCAGATTCAAGGATACATAAGATCCATGCACATTAGATATCTATCCTCTGCTTATTTTTAAAGACAATGAGAAGAAAAGTAATCAAATGAGTTTGTCTATGTCTTGGTTTGGTGATCAGACCTCTATGTCACTGATGACTGGCTTAAGATACATGACACACATACCATATATATATATATATATATGTATATATACATATATACATATATGTATATGTATATATACATATATATATATATGGTGGTGCGTATGTATATATACATATATATATATGGTGGTGCGTATGTATATATACATATATATATATATATGGTGGTGCGTATGTATATATACATATATATATATGGTGTGTGTTTCATATATCTTATATGTATATTTATATATGTATATATATATATTTGTACATATATATTTATATATGTACAATAATTGAGAGTTTTTAAAAATATATATATTTAAATATATTTTTATAGTAATTAAGAGTTGTTTTTAAAAAATATATGTGTGTGTGTGTACATATGTGTGTATATATATATATTTTTTTTTCTTTTTTTTTTTGCCAAAATAGCTCAAGAAGATTATAAAATAAGACTTTTGGGACCTACTAATTCAAACACCAGGGACCAAAGAATTTTAAAATCAGTGATTTCTCTTAGGCTTGAATACATATTTTATTATTGTTATACTTTAAGTTCTGGGGTACACATGCAGATCTTGCAGGATTGTTACATAGGTATACACATGCCATGGTGGTTTACTGCCTCCATAACCCGTCACTGACATTAGGTATTTCTCCTAATGTTATCCCTCCCCAATGCCCCCACCCCCTGCTCTCTCTCCCCTAGACCCTCACTCTGCAACAGACCCCAGTGTGTGATGTTCTCCTGCCGGTGTCCATGTGTTCTCATTGTTCAACACTCACTTATGAGTGAGAACATGCAGTGTTTGGTTTTCTGTTCTTGTGTCAGTTTGCTGAGAATGACAGTTTCCAGATTCATCCATCCCTGCAAAGGACTTGAACTCATCCTTTTTTTATGGCTGTATAGTATTCCATGGTATATTTATGCCACATTTTCTTTATTCCATCTATCAATGATGGGCATTTGGGTTGGTTCCAAGTCCTTTTTCTTGTAAACAGTGCTGCAATGAACATAGGTGTGCATGTGTCTTTATAATAGAACAATTTATAATCCTTTGGGTATATACCCAGTAATGGGATTGCTGGGTTGAATGCTCTTTCTGTTTCTAGATCCTTGAGGAATCTCCACACTGTCCTCCACAATGATTGAACTAATTTATACTCCCATCAACAGTGGAAAAGCATTCCTATTTCTCCACATCGTTTCCAGCATCTGTTGTCTCCAGAGTTTTTGATGATCACCATTCTAACTGGCATAAGGTGGTATTTCAATGTGTTTTTGATTTGCATTTCTCTAATGACCAGAGATGATGATCATTTTTTACATGTTTGTTGGCTGCGTAAAAGTCGTCTTTTGGAAAGTGTCTGTTCATATCCTTTGCCCACTTTTTGATGGGGTTGTTTGTTACTTTCTTGTAAATTTGATTTAGTTCTTTGTAGATTCTGGATAGCAGCCTTTGCTCAGATGGGTAGCTTGCAAAAATTTTTCACATGCTGTTGGTTTCTGGTTCACTCTAATGATGTTTTCTTTTGCTGTGCAGAAGGTCTTAAGTTTAATTAGATCCATTTGTCTATTTTGGCTTTTGTTGCCATTGCTTTTGGTGTTTTAGTCATAAAGTCCTTGCCTATGCCCATGTCCTGAATGGTGTTGCCCAGGGTTTTCTTCTAGGATTTTTAATGGTGTTAGGCCTTATGTTTAAATCTTTAATCCATCTGGAGCTAGCTTTTGCACACACAAAAAAAATTTCTTTTTTTTTTAATTTAATTTTATTTTTTGATGAACTCTCCCTCTGTTGCAGAGGCTGGAGTGCAGTGGCTGGATCTCGGCTCACTGCAACCTCCTCTTCCCTGGTTCAACCGATTCTCCTGCCTCAGCCTCCTGAGTAGCTGGGACTACAGGCATGCATCACCACATCTGGATAATTTTTTAAATATTTTCAGTAGAGACTGGGTTTCTCCATGTTAGCAAGTCTAATCTGGAATTCCTGACCTCAGGCAATCCACCCATTTCCACCTCCCAAGGTGCTGGGATTATAGGCATGAGCCACCACAACCTGCCTCGATTTTTATTAATATCTTTCTGCACAGTTTTGTGTGTATTTATTTTGTCTCATTTTCCAGCAGTTTCCTGGAGCTCAGGGTGAAAGCAGAAATACTGAGCACTTAGAACCTAGTGGTTGAAGTTGTTTTGACATAGTGTGAAAGAAAGAAAACAGATAAAAGTTGATATTCATGAAAAAGTAAAGATGGTTATTGAACTTATACATACTATATCAAGTATGAAGAGGTAAATAATGAAAAGATATGAAGGAATAATTAATTGAAGGAAAACGGAGAAGAAATTGAGTCTTAATGAATTCAGGAATTAGGTAAAGTGGGAGAAAGGAAGTGAGAAGCCATGAACAAACATGAATCAGAAGTGTAATATTTGGGTTCAAAACTTTAGAGGCAAGGTAGACCTGTAATGTTTCAGTGCAAATCAGGCTGAAGTGAAGTAGGAAAAAAACCCTAAAACTGAAATTTTAATAGTAATTTTGCATAGCTGAGCAATATATGACTACATATATTTTCTTGAATAAATCTGGAATTCACTAAAGATAACAATTGCTATATTTTTTCATTTTCTTTATTTTCAGCCTTTTTCTCTTAATTGAACACAGAAGTTTTCTACAAAGAATTTTAAACTCCTTAATATTTTCAACTACATCAGGCTAGGTCACAAGTTAATTTTCTCTTGGAACAAATACATTACTGAAAAATTTTGAACTCATTTACATGTGCAAGAATGGGGAAATCATCAGTGGCAAGTCTCAAAGTAGTGCAAATATTGTGAAAGTGTACGCACAGTAAAAATTGGTACCTTCAGGGTATGTGCTTGAGAAATGTTTGGAATTTAGAGTCAGTTTGAGAATGTACTGAAATTTCTAAACCAAAAAATGTTCATTCTAAACCAAATAGGAGGGATGGTAATGGTGAATCAAAATAGGAGAAATATAGCAATGACAGTCCTATATTGGATATTGATTGGAGCATATTCTTAAATGAAATTAGCCAACTCAGTAAAGTGATAATGGAGAGGATATGTTTGCTTGGTAAATTCTATGGTAGCCTCAAATATCAATGTTGAAAAGTGTTAGAAGAAATCGCAATGGAAATGAGAAAATTCAAAAAGAAATTCAGATTTAATAACAATTTTACAGAATTTAAATAAGAATGCTTAAATGTTTAGAAATTAGAGAAAATTGATGAAATGTTGTAACAGCTTACCTTTATAAATATGTAGACAAACTTTCCTAAAAGAGAAAAATAAACTATTACAAGAATAGTATAACTACTGGAGAGAAAAAAAGGCAGCAAGACGTTTTACTCAGTATATTTATTTTATCCAGAAGCTGAATAACGATGCTATCTTGAGGGGCACACAGCAAGGTAATTGGTTCTTGTTAGGCTGTTAGGCTTTGAATCAATGACCGCTTCAAGAATTTTCTGGGGCTGACTCTGCAGCTGAAACAAATGTTAGGAGAAGAGAAAAACTTTTCCTTAGAAGCAGTTTTTATAGACCTAAACAACTCTATAGAAAAAAGCAGCCACCGCATGCCAGAACTAGATCAAAATAGATAAGGGAAGTTATGTCACTATACATAGCCCACCATCAATACAGTGATGAGGTAGCCATAAATATGGGCTCAAATTGGAAAGGGATTAAAAGATTCTGAGGTGCTGGAAGGAAATCAAAAGTTCCTGCAATAAAACCTCCTACTGAAGCTGTCTACACTATGAATTTTGAAATTTTGCGGAAAGCAGCAATATCACAAATGTCACTTTGAGAGAAGAGACAATGTGGAAAGCTACTCCCACACACACTGCCAATAGTAATTATATTAGTGAAGAATTTGACTTCTTGATGGGAAATAGAGTTTTATTTTAAGTGGACTTTTATCATCTGGCATAGCGTGGCCTCTTGGCAAGCTAAAAAATAGTACTTTCTTCATAAACTGCCTTTGTTCAGATAAAATCAAGTTTCTTCATTGGTCTTTTACAAGAGTAAGTATTAACTTTGGGGAGCAATTATTTTTTCCATAAATGACCACCTTACATCATTGATATTGGCTTGTTTTCTAAGTCTGGTGTGTGTAGGGCTAATTCTTTGCTAACTTTTAAAAAATCTAATTTGCTGTTTGGAGTCTAAACAGTATGCAAGATGAGATCATTGAAATCCTGAGGCCTTGAAAGAATCACTGTCACACTTTGGAAGACACAGTTGCTGAAGGAACCAGCACCCAACAATCCCATTCCAGCTGAGACTACAGAATAAGAGACGGGGAAGATTAATCTAGGCCTTCAGTTTTATCAGCCTCTTAAAAATTGAGACAAGAGTTAGATGTTGATTTTTGATACCTTGGGTTGTGTCTAACTTTGGACATTAAGTTGCTGGGGAATTTAATCTTCAAACTTCATGTTTCCATAAAAATTTACAATGAGAGAAGATTTATATTCGAATCTGTGAAATTTCTATGTTGATAGCAGTATATTATTGCAGTGTCTTTATGATGTCATTTGCTCTTTTGCAGAACTTCCTAAAGGACATGTTGGTCAATGTATCTGGACAAAATCTACAGTGAGAAATGCAACATGGAGTAAACTTCTGGCATAATAGCTATGCAGTGAGTGTACTTCCCCGTCAAATGTTAAATGTCTTTTACCAAATGATAAATACTGTCCACTTGTGGTCCCAGGTGGAAACACAAAGGAGCACTTGGTGATGTTCCTCTACGTAAAGATACACGCTAGCATCTTATTCTTGAGCACTCTTTGCTCCTCTGTGTCCCCGTGTCCAGGAAAGCAGGTGTCATTTTATGTAATTTGGAAGAATATACTGAGCCAGTTCATCAGTCTCTTTCCCTTACTTTGCTCTTCTCAGTGAGTTTCTTTAGGAGAGCATGGATTTTGCTATGCTTTTTCCCTTCATTCCCGAAATGTTTTTTTGAAAAGACTCAGCCTTCATTGGGCAGAGAAACCTAAGTTTTTAAGTGCTACGATGATGAGTAGTATAATTCTGTGTCAGTTAACATTTGGATTACAAAGGCAACTTGCCCATCAGTATAAGTCACATTCTTCAATGTAAGCCTTTGTCAATAATAAAGGTAAATTTGTTTTTCATAGCTGAAGTACTCTTTTGTATCAATTGTTCAATTGGTTCAGAGTGCTTATGGGGCCTGCTCAAAACCCTAAAGCCTTTAAATCATTAATAAAATGTATCATTTCAAAAATTTTCCTAGTATTCTATGATTTCTGAGGATGATTTTTATGTATAGTCTTCCATTTTTGCTCTATTGATGTAATGCATTCTAGTGCATTCTTTTATATAAAACGAGTGAAATTTTTTAAGGCTTTTCTGAACTCCAAGCATTTTCCATTTCTCTTGATTTTTGTTTGATCTATTTGTTTTAGCAACTGAATTTTATGATAGAGGTTTCCTGATATGTACGATGGTTCTTAGTTCTCTATTTGTATTTAAAAACAAAACAATGAAAATCAGAAAGATTTTAAATACTTACGAGCCTCTGTATACGGTGATTGGGTAGGAAATCAGGTCTTTTGATGGAGAGCCACAGATGCCTGTATTTGTAGATCTTTTCTCTTGAACCAATCCTTTTCTACAAATATCAGTACTCTAAACTTTTCCCTTGGGTTTAGAAACTTGGATGGTAGCTTTTAGGAACCTAAGTTGGCTGGAATATATTTCACTACACAATCCATAGACTTTCATTCATAAGCAAAAATAGTGCCTAAGCTCTGCCCTTGGTTGGCTACGTGTCCCCAGTTACAGAGCTTCTATGATTTATTCTTTCAGAAATGAGCCTTTAGGCAACTCTTTTCCAGTGTAGGAAATGTATAATAACAAGGCTAAATGTGCGGGGGGAAGAACCTAACTCTTCTTTACGTACATGTCCAATCGCTTCTGCTTAAATGCTTTTGGTGCTATCCTGCTCTGTTTGTCTTCAGCATTCCCTGGTGAATTCTTCCTCCAGTCTTTGAGTCTTTGAGTTCCGGAGTAACAACCTACCTGCTTCTTGTTGACTTCTCTCACCAGGAAATTAAGTTTTGCTTTTCTCTGCTCTGCCATGTGAGTTAGCAGGTTACAGACCTCTTCCTATTTTCTAAATAGACACTGTTGTGGTCTTCTCTCCCATTCTCTTTGTCTTCATATCACATAAAAACATTAAAATGTGTATTTTAAGAGAGAATGGAGAACACATTTGTTCAATCCTAACTTTAGGATAATAAAGGAACTCACATTCTTTTTATTTATCAACAAATACATCTAAAATCAATTTTAGTGACTACCAAATGAAATAAGGAATGTATGGCTTTCATATAGCCATTTACTCATATTTTAGAGACACTCTAGGCAGTAGAAAGGTAATAAATGTTCTACCATTGTTTTCTTATATATTTTTTCAGAACAAAAAGGGGAAACTTCTTTACAATACAGATAACCCTTGAACAATGCAGGGGTTGCAGCACCAAGCCACCAAACCGTCTCCCCCACAGTAAAAAATCTGAAAACAACTTTGACTCCCTCAAAACGTAATTAGCAACAGCAGAAGCCTTACTGACAGCATGAACAATTAACACAGATTTAATATGATACATGTCTTTAAAGAGATTTCAAAAAGATTATGGGAAATGAGGCTAAAAGATAAAAATAAAAACTATAAACTTTGTTTCTCAACATAAACCATATCAAGTTTGAGACACTTTTGTAACTTTTTACACCAGCCATTTAGTCCATCCATAAAAAAACTGAGGGTATTGGGAATATAACCATGTCAATACATTCTTTTATACATTATTAACTAATGAAAAATGGGCCCCCTTTAAATAACTTTTAAGATTATGTAACTAAAAGAAGTTAGAAAGGTGAATGCCTAATGCTTTCCCATAGAAACTCTCATGAAATTGCCCTTGTTTAATCAAATGAAGGAGCAGGAGATTGTCATAGTGGAGAAGAACACCAGTAAAGTTTTTCAGGGCATTTTCTACTCTAGCTTTGGTTAACTTTCTTTATATACTCTCATAATAATCAGACACTGTTGTTCTTTGTCCCTCCAGAAAATCAACAAGCAAAATACCTTGACCATCCCAAAAAACTCTTGTCTTGACCTTTGCTCTTGATAAGCCCGTGTTGTCTTTAATTAGACCACTTCCACCATTACTTTGATTGTGGTTTGTCTTCAGGATCAGACTGGAAAAGCCTCATTATATCTTGTGTTACAATTCTTTGAAGAAAGCCTTCAAGATCTTGATCCCAATTATTTAAAATTTTAATTGAAAGCGCTATTCTTGTCTGTAGCTGGTCTCGGCGCAAACTGTTTTGGCACTAGTCAAGTAGAAAGTATGCTCACCTTTAATTTTTCCATCAGAATTGTGTCAGCTGAGCCAGTTGAGAAGTCTATGGTGTTGGCTATTGTTTGTACTCTTAATTATTCATCCTCCTCAATGAGGGCATGAACAGGTTTTTTTTCTTGTAAATTGATGTAGATGATTTGCTGCTATAAGCTTCATTTTCAACATCATCTCATCCCTTCTTAAAATGAGTTACCCATTTGTAAATTGCTGATTTCTTGACACATTATCCCTATAAACTTTTCAAACAACATCAATGATTTCTCCAATTTTCCACCCCAATTTCTCCATAAATTGGATATCTGTTCGTGCTTTAATTTAGCAGAAAACATGTTGCTCTGATAGGGGCTTTTTCAAGTCGATGTTTCATCCTTAGTAGTCTCAAACTCGATCCTGTTCAGATATATTATAACAAGTTAGTATGAGTTTATTTTGATGCAAAACTTTTTTTAAAATCCATGCATAGTTTTGTCATAAGATGCATTTCCCACAAACTTCTTACAGACTTCCCTATACTATCTTCTCATAATAAATTAAGCTAGAGAAAAGAAAATGTTATCAAGACAATCATAAGGAGGATAAAATATGTTTTCTATTCATTCATTGGGAGTGAATAATCATAAAGATATTCTTCTTACTGTCTTTAGGTTGAGTGTGCTGCGGAGGAGGAAAAAGAGGGGTGGGATTTTCTGTTTCAGAAGTGGCAGAGCTAAAGAAAATCTGTGTAAAAGTGGACTCTTGCAGTTCAAATCTATGTTGTTCAAGGGTCAACTCTGCAGAGCTCTGCACGTAGATTTTGGAAACTTTTCAGCATTCCTACAAAACTAACTTATCTACTCACATAGGACTTCTTACTTATTGTGGTAAACAACTTAAACTACTGCCTGCCCTTGTTCAGTCTTACGTTCCTCTTGATCATAAATTTCTAAAATAATAATATTCTTATCTTGTACACCAATATAATCTCAGTTTCAAGCAAACACCTGGCACATAGTATATAATTTGATTTTCCTTTGAAAATAGCCTGTCTCTTCCATTTGTTCAGTGATTAATGTAGCTTATTGAATCTTTTTTAATTTTAATATTTTTAAATTTCAACTGAATTAAAGGTATGATTGGAAGAGTTAAGCCTATGCTCAATTTTAACCAAAGTATTAAATTAGTTAATAATGCTACACTACTTCCACTGAGATTTGCTGAGTTTTTATGGTAAAGAGGAATTAAATAAGTTAATTTACAGGAACTTTAGAAAAAATTAGGATATTTGCATGGTATTTATATTTTGTTTTCTGCAATGTAATAGAGGCTGTGTTCGACTGTGTTTTTTCGAAAGTGTGAGCTCAGAAGAAGCTGTAATTAGAGAACCGAGGGCTGGGCACAGTTGCTCAACCCTCTATTCCCAGTACTTTGGTAGGCTGAAGCCAGCAGATCACATGAGGCCAGGAGGACAGACTGGCCAATGGGTAGAAACTCCATCTTTACGAAAAATGCAAAAATTTGCTGGGCGTGGTTGTGCACAACTATAATCCTAACTACTCCTGTGGCTGAGATATGAGAATCACTTGAACTTGGGAGGCAAAAGTTGTAGTGAGCTGAAATCATGCTACTGTACTCCAGCCTGGGCAACAGAACAAGACTCTGTCTCAAGAAAACAGAGAGGGGGTCGGGGGGCGGGAATGAGAAGCTCAAGCAACTCTGCTTACTTAGGAACTTTGCGTGCATGCATATGAATTGCAGCAATCTAAAATTCATCTTGGGAGTGTTTTTGACATGATATGCAAAACACATTCCTGGTTTCTATAGAAATTTAGACAATTCCTGATTTTCAGCACCTTGAAGGCATAGTGGTTATTTTATTTTATTTATTTATTTTTTAATTATACTTTAAGTTCTGGGGTACATGTGCCAGTTGTGCAGGATTATTACATAGGTTATATTATTATCACATGCCATGGTGGTTTGCTGCATCCATCCCCCTGTCATTTACATTAGATATTTCTCCTAATGTTATCTCTCCCCAATTCCCCCACCCCCTCCTATCCCTCCCCTACCCACCCCCAACCTCCCAACAGGCCCCAGTGTGTGATGTTCCCCTCCCTGTGTCCATGTGTTCTCATTGTTCAAGACCCACTTATAAGTGAGAACATGCAGT
>NW_016107322.1:3031266-3062743 GCF_001604975.1 Cebus imitator
TCGGCTCACGGCAACCTCCGCCTCCTGGGTTCAGGCAATTCTCCTGCCTCAGCCTCCTGAGTAGCTGGGATTACAGGCACACGCCACCATGCCCAGCTGACTTTTTGTATTTTTTAGTAGAGACGGGGTTTCACCATGTTGACCAGGATGGTCTCCATCTCTTGACCTCGTGATCCACCCACCTCGGCCTCCCAAAGTGCTGGGATTACAGGCGTGAGCCACAGTTTTCTGTTCTTGTGTCAGTTTGCTGACGATGGTTTCCAGCTTCATCCATGTCCCTGCAAAGGGCATTAACTCATTCTTTTTTATGGCTGCATAGTATTCCATGGTATATATGTGCCACATTTTCTTTATCCAGTCTATCATTTTGGGTTGGTTCTAAGTGTTTGCTATTGTAAACAGTGCTGCAATGAACATATGTGTGCTTCTGTCTTTATAACAGAACCATTTATAATCCTTTGGGTATATACCCAGTAATGGGATTGGTGGGTCAAATGGTGTTTCTAGTTCTAGATCCTTGAGGAATCTTCTCACTGTCTTCCACAATAATTGAATTTTTTTGAGACAGAGTCTCACTCTGTCCCTCCAGCTGGAGTGCAATGGTGCCATCTCAGCTCACTGCAACCTGTACCTCCTGGGTTCAAGTAGTTTTCCTGCCTCAGCCTCCCAAGTAGCTGGGATTATTAAAGACATATTCTTACATCTTTACTCTTAACTACAGAATGAGTTTTGAATACTCATTGGCTTTTTTTTTTTTTTTTTCAAATTTAAATCATGTTACCACTTTTAGTTAGCTTGGCACCTCCTAGATGTTTTAAGAATTGCTTATAAGTGAATGAAACCAGTGACAAAAGACCATATATAGTATTTACTCCATTTATGTGAAATATTGATTAGGTAGATCCACTGAGAATAGAGGTTGCCTACATAGTAGGGGAAATGGAGGGTATGGGGAGTGACTGCTGTTGAATCAAGTTTAACTGAAAGCTTCTTGCTTACATATTTTAGGTTCAGCCTGAAGAGTTTTCTCTACATTGTGAACTATAACAAGTGGACATAGAAACATACTGTAGCCTACACTTGTGCCAATAGCCAAGTTTTGGCCAGTCAAATGTACCCAACTGTTCAAACCTTGTTCAAAAAGGCAAACACCATGTTGTAACCGATCCAGCTGTTTCTGTACCTCACAGAAAACAGCTGTTTCTGTTTTCCATAGGTTACTTTCCTTTTTCTGTCTATAGATCTTCCACCACGTGGCTGCGCTGGAGTCTCTGAGCCTACCCTGGCTCGGAAGGCTGCCCGATTCACCAGTTGTTCATTGCACAATTAACCTTATTTAAATTCAGTGTGGCTGAAGTTTTTCTTTTATCACTGCTAATGAGTATGGGTTTTTCTTTGGGTGATGAAAATATTCTAAAATTAGATTGTGGTGATAGTAAGGGTGCAATTCTATAAATGGGCTAAAAATTATTGAACTATATGCTATAAATGAGTAAATTTATAATATGTAAATTATATCTCAATAGATATATTTTAAGGAGGATGACTCATGGCTGAAATTTCTGATTATAATTAGCACACATTTTTGTTTCCGTTAATGTGGAAAATAATTGCTATTGTGTGGTTTATTGCTCTTTTATACATTGATTTGATGCTACTCTTAGTTAAAATGAATTTTGCAGTGTATAATACTGTCAACCATGTAATTGCTTTTTCTAAACTTCCAATTGGTTTTAGTACATAAGTAAACCAGTGTCCTGAAATTCATTTGAATTATTTAAAATTAAGATTGATTGTCTGTAACAATAAGACTTTATTTAATTTTACAATGTAACATTTTGTTACTAAATTTTCATTATTTGCCACATATAAGGAAAATTATAAAGCATGTGTTCAACACCTACTTAGTGTCACATATTATTATAAATATTATCTTAATTTATCAAAAAGTTAACTCCTTAAGGCAGAACCCATTGTTACATTGCCAAACAGTATCTATTAGAATAGTATCTGTTACAAAATGAGCTCTAAATATACATTAACTCTCTACTGACTATTTTACCTTCCTAGAACAACTGGAGGAATGATTATATTTTCTTTAATATTTCCAACATATTTAAAGTTTATTTTAAGTTACATTTTGAATTAGCTTAATTATCTTCAAGATCTATTGCTGAGATATAGAATTCTTATTGTAATTAAACAATGAAATGCTTTACATTGTTTTAGAAAGATCAGTTGCAAGGATTAACATTTATATTCAGAAGTACATGAGATGAGTAACACTCACAAGCATACGAATCCCCACTCTTCCATCCAGGAAAAGAAAAATTACTAGTACCTTTGTTTCTGGCACTTTTATCTTTCACATTCTGCTGGAATATAGAAAGAGAAAAAGGTAGAAAAGAAAGGCAAGCTAATTATTTGATGGAAAAAACAAGATATGATAAATCCTCTATTTCTTAATATCTTTTTGGCACTGAGGTAAAATCTGCCGACAGTATTTTTTGATTCTGGGGATGAACTGGGGAAGGGGTTGACTTCAGCATGTAAGTATATCAAGCCACCTTAGGGAGAGTACAAAAATGTATTTTTTCAGTCAGGCATTTGTCAAGTACAAAGTCCAAATATATTTCCATTTCCTTTATCAGCCTTTGGGATTTTATTATAAAGCAGGCACCAAAGTTGCCAAAAGTTAATAGATCTCTAATATTCACAACTTGAGCATCAAAAATGATTGAGTTTTCCTTGGTGCTTGAGTCTCTTGTGGCTTTGAATGCAAAAACATCGGAGAATGCCAAAGATTCTTACAATGAGGAGAAAGAGGTCAGTTGACATTCTAAATGTTTTATTTGATTTTTCAGTGCCCCATGTGATTCTTCAGTATTTTCTTTTCTCTTTGTTTTTGGTCTTGTTGCATTCTGTTCACATTTTTACTATAATTTCCCTAATTAGCATTACATATTACATGCCTATAATCTCTGCTACTTGGGAGGCTGAGGCACGAGAATCACTTGAACCCAGGAGGCAGAGATTGCAGTGAACTGAGATCGTGCCACTGCACTCCAGCCTGGGTGACAGAGCAAGACTCAATCCCAAAAAAAGCCCAAAAAGACACACATACAAAAAGAAGAAAATATTTTCTCCATATATACTTATCAACTTTCTCATCTCTGCTGATCATCCAACTTCTGGAGATTCATAGATGTAGAAAATATCAGATTTTTTTTCTTTCTTTTTCATGCTAAGTCTTTCTTTTCTTCACAAAATATCCCATAATATTACAATGTTCATAATCAGAGGCTTGTATTTCATTTTCACATCAGTATTTTATATTTACCTACAATACTATCATTATCAGATATGCAATAAATCTCGTGTCTTTCAATTTCCTTTTTATTATTTTTTATCAGTACAGAGTAAGATACAGATGACTATAGGGAACACAAATGCCTAAAGTATAAACAAATGCATAACATCAAATATAGATTTTAGCAAAGACCATGTTTTATGGACTTAACAAAAATTATTTTCTTTCTCCCTGCAATCTGTAATTGTATAGTGTTATTTTTACTATATTTCCTTCTCATTCTTGAAGGTGTTTATTAGGAAAAGGGAATGAAAAATATTTTCCAGGAAGACAATTCGTCATGGTATTTCTCTACATCTTATGGCTGATTTTCTTCAAGACTATCTTTTCAAGGATATTTTTAAAACAAAAAGTCTTGGAAGATAAAACCTTGTTTCTAAGGAAAAAATCCTTTAGAAGATAGAAAAAAGGTAGAATTATTTCCTGAGTAGAACATCAAAAACAAGTCTGCTACTGGGCAAAGTTTCAGTGTGTTTGCTTGCAGTCTTCTTTATAAAATTGGGGGCTTTCTAAGCTAAGGGTTCCTTAGCTATGACACAAACCCATAGTGTTCAGAATTTACTTGTGCCCACCTCTGCACCTTCTCCGTGGGGTTTGTGGGGCAAAGGGACTGAAGCAAATCTGGAGCTCATACTGCTGCTGTGCCATAATTAATAAAGTTCTTTGTCTTTGACCCAGGAGTCCCATGTCTTCTGCCGGTGTCCATGAAATTGTGACAGCCAAATGTGTTATCTTGCCAGTAAAGTAAAATCTTAGACCCTTGACAATTTTTGAGATGATTGGAGGATGGAGTTATGACAGAGACAGAGCTTTCTGAAAGAGGAAAGAACAAGAGCCATATGTGGGCTGAGTTACAGGATATAATACTCCCTGGAGCCCCAAGTTGTGGGCAAAGGGAGTGGGGTATAAGTAAGGACCACCCCCACTATCTTGAGTTTTAGTAATGCTGAGGAGTAGGATGATTAAAACAAATCACATAAATGAGACTTTTTCTTATCATTTAGTTTTCTAGGCAGAAGGTATAATAGATGTTAAAGGAGTCTAAAGCTGGTAGAGGGCTAAACTGGAAACAAAAGAAGCTTCAGTCGTCTCTTTGCATGTAGAGAAAAACAAATGTGACAGACGTTTTGGTGAGGAGGTGCTCTCCCTCTCCATGCTCCCTGATCTCTTGTTTCCCATTTGCTCCCAGTTCAACTGATTTAAGAAAATGGCATGTGTAGCCTGTAATCTGTAATAAAAGTTGAAAATTTTTTTTAAGATAAAAGTAAGAATTTTGGTTTAATGCCTGAAACCTATGGGACTTAGGACATCTCTCACCTACTGGAAGTTCTACCTCACATCAAAAGCACTGGGTTAGGATGCAATTTCTCAAGGTAAAAGAGATCTGTATAGAACTATGTCTCTGTTCTTTGCATTTCTTTTATTAAGGTAAAATCCCGATAACATAAAGTTGAGCATTTTAAAGCAGCAATCCCCAACCATTTTGTCACCAGAGACTGGTTGTGTGGAAGACAGTTTTTCCATGGACAGGACAGGGAGTGATTTGATAGATGATTCAAGCACACTACATTTATTGTACACTTTATTTATATTATTGTTACATTGTAATAAATAATAAAATGATTATATAACTCACCATAATGTAGAATCAGTGGGAGCCCTGAGTTTGCTTTCCTGCACCTAGATAGTCCCCTCTATGGGTGATGGAAGACAATGACAGATCATCAGGTATTAGATTCTCATAAGGAGTCCACAACTAGGTCCCTCTCATGTGCAGTTCACAATAGAGTTTTCACTCCTATGAGAATCTAATGCCACCACTGATACGGCAGCAGGCAGAGCTCGGGTGGTAATGCTTGCTGGGTCTCTGCTCACCTCCTACTGTTCGGCCCAGTTCCTAACAGGTCACAGACTGATAC
Source organism: Cebus imitator (assembly GCF_001604975.1). Taxonomy (NCBI): domain Eukaryota; kingdom Metazoa; phylum Chordata; class Mammalia; order Primates; family Cebidae; genus Cebus; species Cebus imitator. Next base: position 3,036,556 of record NW_016107322.1, read on the forward strand.
TGCTCTGTGGCCTGGGGCTAGGGGAATTTCTGTTTTAAAGTATATAATTTGGTGACATTTAGTACATTTTCAGTATTGAAACAACCACGTCTATCTAGTCCAAAGGATTTTCATCATGTCAAAAAGAAACTGGGTTCCATGGAACAATCGCTCTCTACTCCCTTCTCATGCCAGCCCGACAACCATCAATCTTCTTTCTGTCTCTGCATTTCAAGCTTCTGAATGTTTCATATAACTGTAATCATACAATATATGACTGTTGTGTCTGGTTTCCTTCAACTAGGTTCATATTTTTTGTCTTTAAATTGTAGCATGTATTAGTACTTCATTCCCCTTTCCAGGTGAATAAAACTCCAACTATGGATACACAAAAAAGAAAAATAAGAAAAAGGTTAACTATTCTGAGGAACTTAGGGGAATGGAGGGTGTGAGGCTTAATATTGAGTGTCAACTTGATTGGCTTGAAAGATGCGAAGTATTGTTCATGGGTGTGTCTGTGAGGGTGCTGCCAAAGAAGATTAACATTTGAGTCAGTGGACTGGGAGAGGCAGGCCCACTCTCAATCTGGGGGGGCACAATCTAATCAGCTGCCGCATGTCCAGAAAAAACAGGCAGAAGAACATGGAAAGATTAGACCAACTTAGCCTTCCAGCCTACCTCTACATCTTTCTCCCATGCTGGGTGCTTTCTGCCCTTGAACAACAGACTCCGAGTTCAGCTTTAGGACTCAGACTGGCTTCTTTGTTCTTCAGCTTGCGGACGGCTTATTGTGAGACCTCACTTCATGATCATGTGAGTTAATACTCCTTAATAAACTCCCCTTTATATATACATCTATCCTCTTAATTCTGTCCCTTTAGAGAACCCTGACTAATACAGAGGTAATTGCCCTTTTATGCCTCTGTGGATACAGATGCCCAAGAAAAATGAGAGGACATTTGGATTCTACTCATAGGTTCAAGCAAGGTTCACAATGGAAAGGAAAAAAAGCAAGCATGACCTTGTGTGTGAGGCTCTTTGGGCCAATTCAATGCACTCTTTTTTGTTGCTTTTACACTTGAATGCCTAACAGGAGTTGATGAATTGTATGTTTGAACTTCTTTATCCCATAAATGTCATAAAGTCAAGCTGATTGAGGAAGAGCTGAGAGAGAGAGAGAGAGAGAGAGGGAGAGAGAGACTAGTGAGACAGACTTCCTTGTCATTTACCACCAGTTTGTGGGGCGGGATTTAGCACAAGGACCTCTACCGTCTCATAACTAATGCTTTCATTACACAGATGACATCCTCGGGATTTGATAAATTAATAGCAGCAGTATCAGCTGTCCTACCTGTAATGTTAACATACCTAAATCGGCAGGGGTGATTAAGAAAACCCAACAAAATTCATGGATCAAATAAAGTTTTGGAGGACTACATGGGCAAATTCATGCATTCATCCAGCAATTTGGAAAAAACCGCTGTCTTTTCAGATCCCTTCCACCAAAATGGAGGCCTAGGACTCTGTTCATCATTTTGTGTGTGAAGACAGAACAAGTCTTGGTAACTGATAACTTTGTTGACTAGAACTTTTGGCAAAGGGAGGCAATCTCCACCCAGAGAGAATCATTGGAGTTTTGGACTTAAAGTTTTCCCTAACACACTACCAAGTACCCCTACTTTTAGAAGTTGCTATTTTATTGCCACTAAGCTCTTGTTGAAAATGAAGGCCGGACTTACAGAGGCCATGTGACCTCCCAGCCTGAAATTCTATTTTGTGCTAAGTCTACTAGTATCAATGGTTGACAAGATGTGAAAGCTCACAAAATGGAATTAGTATATTGAAGACCACGCCTGCTTGGCCCCAGTGGCATTTTGGCTTTACATGAATAATTGGCTTCTAGCCATTGAGGTTGTATGGGGACTTTATGCCACACTCTACTTATTAAAGCAAAGCTACTCACTCAAAGGGGCACATGATGCAGAAGCTGAGGTTCTCCTAAACACCTGGGCCTGGATCACTGATAGTTAGATGAAGCTACAGCCAGGTGTCTATCAGGATGGTACAACCATTCAGCCTCAGCATCAGCTCTGCAGAACCAAAAGTAGATGAGGTTACTCTGTTCAGATGGTGGAACTATGACTCTTGTCCTTTTTAAAGTAATCTATATGCTTGATCTGTCACATGGAAAGCTACAGACTGTTAAATTAAAAATCACTCCTATTAAAAGCCCTCAACTATGCAAATAGATTAGTTTCTGACTGAACCACTGGGGTCATTCACACAGATTCCTATGAAAAAGAAAGGCCCAATATCTAACATGATGCTTGGAAATCAAATTTCTGATTGAGTCTGACTCTAATAATCATAATAATAATAATAATAATGATACCCATTTCATAGCGTTATTTGATAATATTTTTAGATACTTCTTTTGTAATCATGTGTTTAATAAACTTAGACTATGCAGATACTAGTCAATGGTTTCTTTTAACTTTCAGAAAATACATGAGGAGACTGTGCTTTGACTAAAATAAATGGCTTCAATTATGTTTTGAAACAAAAAACTTTGGTTGTAAAATTGTTGAGTTCTTTGTTGAATGACTCAGGTTTTAATACAGTAATAATGACTAACATTACTAATGTGATTATACTCTTCCTGTGTATTGTAAACGATATTCATGATGTGTGATGGAACTTCTTAGGGCTTGCTGTGAGATCGCTCTAGCTTAATATTCTGAATTGCTGGATATTAGCCTCCAGCTCATATAGCTTCCTTGTGTTTTTTTGTTTCTAGCAAGCACGTGGACAAGCTTTCATATTCAGCAATCCTTCCTCACCCTAGAGAATGGTTGACAGGTTGTATCTTAAATGTATCAGATGCATAAAGTTTATATGCATAAAGAAATTTGAACATGGACTGAAATATGATTAAGTGTTAACTGTTTTTAAGATTGTTGAATTTCTTAGCAAGGCCATATCTGTGTTTCATTTCTTCGTGTTGGTGGAAGATTTCATTATTATTTCATTCATAAAATTTTCATTTGCTATATATAAATATAAATATTATTTTAAAATTGAGCACAATATTATTATTGGTGAAAAGCTTTAAGCTATGAACTTTTTCTCTGTTCAAAGAGTAATGTCATTTGTGGGCTGTAGCTTGTCAATGTAGTGGGTATTGCCATATTTTTGCCAACAGCTGCTTTCTAAAGGGAAAAGCAATCTGGGATAATATTTTATTGCTTTTGTTCATCAAGGCTAATTTTTGTTCACTTAATGTCAAATTTTTCCAAATTTGAGTCATGCAGTTTACATACTTGCTTTTTTCAAGCACTCTAGTAGATTTATTTTCTATAAAATTTCTTTCATGCTTCAGGCAGATAATGGAAGATGATTTTTCACTTTAACTTTGGCATTTGAACAATTGATACTAAAAGTGATGTATTTTAATTTCTTTATAAATTTTATATCTGTGTTATTCTTAAGTGAAAAAAGTTTAAGTGTCATAAAAATATGGTAATGTACAGAAAGTACAAGAAGACATATTTAAGATCTTTTACATTCTTAATATAGAAATATACAGAAATATATCTTCATGGGCATGGCTACACAAAGCAAGAGATATCACAACATGCTTCCATTTGGAGGAGGTATGTCCTGCTGTAACCATGTTTTTATGTAGATATAATCCTGATGTTGACATTTTCTAAAAGCAATTTTGATTTTAGCAGGCTTAAGATACAACCTCTCAACCATTCACTAGGGTGAGGAAGGTATACTGAAAATGAACATTTGTCCACATTCTTGCTAGAAATAACAGACGGCGATGTTGCATGAGTTGGAGGCTAATATCCAGCAATCTGGGATATTAAGCTAGAATCACCTCACAGTAAGCCCTAAGTTCCATCACCCAGCATGAAATATAGTTTGTAATACACAGGAAGTTCATAATCACATTAGTAATGTTATTCATTATTACAGCTGTATTAAAACCTGAGTCATTTAAAAAAGAACTCAACAATTTTACAATGAAAGCCTTTTGTTTCAAAACATAATTGAAGCCATGTATTTTAGCTTCAAGAGCACACTCTCCTCATGTATTTTCTGGGTGTTGATAAAAAACATTGAATAATGTCTGCATAGCATAAATTACATAAAACATGTGCTTACAAAAGAAGTACTAAAAAAAAAGTTGTACTTTCTTTACTGGCTAAAATGGTATAACAGGAATTGGATTTATCCTTCCACCTAAACAAATACAAAATCAGACAAGATATACGAAATAATTGTTTTCAAGATGTTGGACATCAGGAAATACAGTAATGATCTCTAAGAGAAAAGAAGCAAATGAAGTGAAACTTGCAATTTGCCCAACTTCATGTCTGGGAAAATTTCTATTCTAAGCCACCAGGTTCCACATAAATTACCCTACATGGTGCTGCATGTAAGGTAATTTATGTGGAACCTGGTGGATTCCCTGAATTGAAAAAGTGGAGCTGGGAATCTGAGAGGGCAAAAAAGCTGTAATTTACAAAGCAGAGTTCTGGAGAGGAGACAATTAACTCAAAGGACAGCTGTGCAGATATGCAGAGAAGCCTCACAGGTTTTCATGTGAGTGGTGATTAGGGAATATTTCTGAGTAATCTACCTAAGTCCAGAGAAGTGACTATCAGAAAGAACTAGAGAGCAGTCTCAAGAACTCACACAGTGTGGAAAATCACACAATTTATGGGCAAACGGTAGACTAATTAGAAGATAAATATCCTCAAAAGAATCAATATTTTCCAGTATTGAACCTAACTTTACCCAAATCAAAGCTCAAAAATATTTTTAAGAATACAAAAAATATTCACTGCTTAGCAAAATAAAAATTAGTGTCTGGCGTCCAGGAAAAAATTAGTAGGCATAAACACTGAGAAGGGGAAAGTAGAAGTGTATTGCTGTAAGGGTTTTATATAATATGTGAAGTGGTATGATATCACTTGAAATTAAACTTTGATATATTAAAGATGTATTAGTCAATGTTTTCCAGAGAAACAGACTAATAAAAGATAGATGGTAGATAGATAGATAGATGGATGGAATTGGCTCACATATTTATGGAAACTGAGAAAAGTTCCATGACAGACCATCTACAAGCTGGAAGATCAGAGAAACTTGACAGTGTGGCTGCCCAAGTCTGAACAATGGAAGCTGATGGTGTAACCTTCAGTTTGAGGCCAAAGGCCAGGGAACCCAGGAGGCTGCCGGTACTAGTCCCAAAGTCCAAAGACCAGAGAAGCTGGATTTCTGATCTCCAAAAGTAGAAGAAAAGTGTCCTACCTCCAGAAGTGGGAGGGGAAATTTGTTTTTCCTCTGCCTTTGTGTTCTATCTGGGTCCCAGTCAACAGTATGGCACCTGTCCACATTAAAGGCAGGTATTCCCCTCTCAGTCCACCAATTCACAGATACACACAGTAAGAATGCATTACCATTGTATACATGTCTCTTAATCAAATCAAGTTGACATTCAAAATTAAACATTACAGATGTTTACTATAAATACTAAAACAATCATCAAAATAAGTATAACAGTTAAGAAGCCAACAAAAGAGATAAAATTATATAATATATTCAGTCAGTATAAGAGAAGGCAGAAAAATGGAAGACAAACAATATCGAATGGAACAAATATAAATATTAAGATGATAAACTTAAGTGTAATCATATGAATAATCACATTAAAAGTAAATAGTGCAAACTATCTTATCTCTAGGTCTCTTCCAAGAGATCTTAAACTTAGTCATGCTTTCATTCACACCCCCTAAGTTGTACTCATATCTACTTAATAATATGAATGTTTTATTCATTTCTTCACATATTTTCCTAATACTATTTAACTCTTTTCATATTTCACACATAAACAGACTTAAACATTTGTTACATAAAATAGTTGAAGTGTTGTGGGATATTAAGGAAAGACAAAACAGCCATTTAAATCTCTATTATAGCTGGAGCTAGGATGCACAAGGTTCTAAATTTCTTGATAAGATAAAAAAAAAATGACTTGAAATAGGGGTTAAACATTTTCTGTTTGTTTGTTTTTGATTGAGAGGAAGTTTCACTCTTGTTGCCCAGGATGGAGTGCAGTGGTGCGATCTGGGCTCACCACAAACTCTACCTCCTGGGTTCAAGTGATTCTCCTGTCTCAGCCTCCAGAGTAGCTGGGATTACAGGCCTGCGTCATCATGCCCAGCCAATTTTGTATTTTTAGTAGAGACAGGGTTTCTCCATGTTGGTTAGGCTGGTTTCGCTCTCCCGACCTCAGGTGCTATGCCCGCCTCGGCCTCCAAATTGCTAGGTTTACAGGTGTGAGCCACTGCGCCTGGCCTAAACAATTTTTTTAAATGGAAGGTGATATAGACCTATGACATTAGCTTAAATAATAGAAGTTTTTACTCAAGGATATCCATCCAGGAGTTTAAAGGAAACAAGAAGCAGGAGAATGAATCTTGCTGGGTATGAAGATTTGTAGATAAAAAGTATCTCCAGTCAGAACACTGCAGAAGTTCATGGAGTGAGGTATTACAGAAATGAAAGTAAAATATATATTTGGAGATAGTGAATTGAAGCATTTACTTTTTTTCAAGTATGTCATTACTTCCAAATGCGGATTTATCTTTCATTTCATTTAAGATGAATGTGGGAATCAATTTAGATAAGTAGAAGTCAATATCACATTATCCCTGTCTGCTTCTTTTAAACTTGAGACTCACTCAGATATTATTCTTTCATGTCAAGAAGTTCCCTGATATCTTACCTCAAGTAGGAAGTGGTTTTCTCTGTTAAGGCTGTTGCAAACTTTTGTTTGTCTTGTTTTGTTTTTTAACTCATGCAAGCAACAATCAATTAAAATGCAGAACTTACTATTTCTTCCCTGGCACAAATAAAGTAACTTCCATAGTCAAAATTACTGCTTTAAAAACTATTCACACATATTATTCACATTATTTTTATAGCTTATAATTCATTATTATTCTTTTAGAAAATATCTATATTTTTCTTAAAAAATGTTTACACATGGCATAGCTAAAGCAATTTAAGTTGTCTTAAATACATGAAAATGAGAAAAGGCATATTCAGAAATATTTGTAACTAAAAAAATAAGCAAAAGTCTTACAAAAAGTTCTTGTCTTTTGACATCTTTCGATATTGCACAGTTAATGAGACACATGTTAAGCCGTGCTTACAGGAAGCATGGAAGCTTACATCTAGGTTTAATATAATTTTTGAATAGCAAATATATATATTGTCCTCTGTAGATTACAACAAAAAAAATTTAAAAATTAGTGAAATAAGATATACATAAACAAAATAGAATGAAAAAATTATAATAATCATATTTATTAGTAGTAGAAATTTTTGTGATTCTAACAAATTCGATGAAATAAAGATAATAGTTTGAAATGAAGATAATAGTTTGAAATGTGATAGTTTATATTTAGAAATAAATGTACAGTAGAAGATTAGACTTTTATGTTTTGGTTTAAAATATTAAATATATGCTTTTATATTTGTGATACCAGTGAGTCTTTTTCTCTTTTGATAATTCAAAAAAGATCCTCATGGAATATTTTGTTAGTCCATTTACTCTGAAAGAAATAAAAATTTGTTAACTTGATAAATTCTAATTTATTTCGTTAGTCTTAAGGCTAAATGTATGAGTATTTAAAGAGGCTGCATCAGTCTATAAGCTATTTAATATAAGCCCATAAGTTAATGCCTTAAAATCAATATCTATCTAACGCACTGCTTAAATAATTTTCAGTTTGGTAATTCTTACAAGTACAATAAGTAAAACATCCTAAGAAATTATTTATTGCCAAGATAATTTACAAAGAAAACACTCAATTGCCTATTTGTCAGGTTGTAAAAAGATCAAACATCATTGTTAGCATTTATGAATTCATGTATTTGGTGAGAGAGTGAGCAAACATAAAGAATAACACATCTGTTAACAAAATAAAAATAGTTTCAGGATTTTTTTCTAGATTAATAAGGTAGGATTTGGGGTCAAATGGCTTGTGTTCAAATCATGGCTTATTCAATTAATAACTCTGAAAATTTGGACTAATTATTAACTATTGCAATCATTTTTTTCACATATAATGTGGAAATATTACACCTTACCTGATAAGCTTTGGGGAAGATTTTAAAAAGTCAACTTGAAATATTTACATAGAATTTAGCACTTATAAAATACTTTTCACAAATGAAAAGTATTATTTATTGCCTTTTCCTGTTCTGCATGATCCTAATATTTCAGAACTCTATCCTCAGTACCTGCCACTTCAGAATGATCACCCTAAAGTGAAAATATTCCTTTTTAAAACTATAATATATTAATTATTTCAAAATCATCCAAGCTTAACAACCGTGTTTCAAATGCCTATAATTTAATGCTGCCTGAATATTGTAAAGTGCCCAAATTGAGCAATTCCAAATGTGTCTTCATAATTTTCTCCCTCAAATCAACTCTCTTCTGTAGTCCTAATTATTAATATATTGATACCTAGAAGGAATCAGAAAATTTAAGACTTTTGTATCAAATTGGTTATCATGTTCTGTGGACTGAATTGTGCTTTCCTTAACAAAATAAAAATCATGTGTCGAAGCTGTGACCCCCCTATGTGGCTCTATCTGGAGATAATTTTAGAAGGTAATTAAGCATATTGAGATAATTTGTGTACGACTTTCATGATGGGATTAGGGTCCTTATAAGAACAGGAAGAGCAAAAGATTGCTCTCTCTCCACCATGAGGAAGCACAGTGAGAAGGAGGCCATCTGCTAGCCAGGAAGAGAGCCCTCACCAGGAGCCAAATCGGCCAGCAACTTGATATTGGATTTTCCAGCCCCCACAACTATGAGAAGTTAAGTGTTTGTTTAAGCAACCAGCCAAGATTTTTTGTTATAACATTCTGAGAAGAGTAAGACACCATGTCTTTATTATTTTTTTCTTAGAGATCTACTTAATGCAGATTAATTCAAGTTCTCTGAATCACTAATTCAACTATCACTATATCCTTCTCATTGATCTCTCTGTTATCTAAATCTTTCTACTCCAGTTCATCTATCAAAATGTCCCTAAAGGGATTCTTCTAGAAACTAAATTGGTCATATCATAGTCCCCTGCAAAACAGGTTTCTGTTAGCTTCCTGTTATCTGTAGTAAAAATGATCTAAACTCACTCTAATATTAAGTGAGTATAAAATGGTTAAACATGTAAATTTTTAGCTTCAACATTGACTAGAAAATGATGAAACTATTATGGTTATTGGTAATAGTTAAAGTTAGTTATCTCCGCTTAACTTAGTTGCTTAACAGTGTAGTGGATGCTGCTGGTGCCCCAACGTCATTTTCTTCTGTGGCAGGTGTGCCCAATCTACAGCTGCTGTGCATTTTAGCTGATCATTCACAGCTGCCTTTTCTATGGTGCATACCCCCAGTCAAAAGGCCGCGGACCTTCTATAATAACCCTAAAGGCTGCTACTCCCCATTCCCTTTTCTCAATCTCATTTCCCTTGGAGGAAAGCTCTCTGCCAATAACTGACTTACACTAGGGAAGGAAATAACCACTCCCTTTCCTCACTGCAGGATTAACTTTGTGGTGCTATTGGGTTTCAGCTTCCCCTTTGGATCAGAAAGCATGTAGTCCCCAGCTGATAGACACTTTTTCTTAGCCTTATTCTCTAATCCTATTCAACTTCCTTTACTTCTATTTATGTGAAAGGATTCTTTCAATACTTACCTGATCAGAAAAACAAGTCTTAGGCTTTGCTTCTTGGAAGCACAAATTAAGAGAAGTAATACTATTTATTACTACTCACAAGTCTGCACTTCAGTTGGATGGTTCTTTGTGTCCTGGATGACAGTATTATATTGCAGTAATTTCTGGGTTAAGGAAGTGGCCCTGCTGTCACCTGATGTGGATATACTGGCTACCAGCTGCTTTGGATGGCTCAGCTTTTCTACAGTTTGTCTCTCACCTCTTTCCGACAGGCTGACCTAGACATGGTTTCAGCAGCTCACGGAGAAGCAAGGGACAGAAGTGCAAAAGTCTCCCAGAAGACTTAGAAGTGACTCTGTCACTACTAACACACACTCAACTGGAGAATGCAAATCACAAGTAGCAGGTCACAAGCCAGGCAATATTTTACGGATAATCACAAAGTAGATGTGCTTTGGTGTATGAAACTTATATAAACTCCCTCAGCTTATCCTGTACCTTTTGTCAAGAATGTCTTCAAAAGTATTTTAAAAAATGATGAGTGGAGTGGGAATCTTTTTGAAGAAGAAACCCAGGGCTTGGCAATTGTGAGTTTACATGCTCATCCTCTTACTAAGTTGTATAATTTTCCCTCAGATAAAGGATCAGATAACCTATTAATTATTGTGTTGACTTTATTTGTCCAATATTCAAACATTTATTAAAATCTGATATGTACCAGTTATTCTACAAGTCAGTATAGACTTAAATTTAAATCCATTTTCTTTTTCATATTTTTCTTCTCCATTTTTTAAAATTCACTTCTAGTTGACTTTTCTTTTTTATAGAGAACATCACATTCATTATACTGTCAAGCTTTTCAAAGTTATATTACAAATCTCACTTCCATCGGTCCAGGCTTCATTATAGGTCTATTTTGAAGAGGCCCTTTTAAGTTCAACAATCATATTAACTGACAAGGCAGAGGTAAGAGTAATTAGAGCATGAAATATATACTGCAGGGTCATCTCACATCTTCAGTGTAAATCACAATTGAAAACACTAACTCAGCTATATTTTGACAAGGAGGCTTCAAATAATTCCCTTTTCTCTGGGGCAATTTATCATTTGGCTTGTAAGAAGCTGTGCATATTGGAAACGTGTAAACTTCCAAGTGCATTTTGGCCTATATATGAACTTTTTTTTTTTTAAATGTGGAAAAATCTCCCTCTGCTCTGCATAATACTTTATTTAAAAATCACTTCTGTTTATGTTCTGTTTTCCAGAGAATAAAAAGAAGAAAGGATCATACTCTCTTACTTTGCATACATGATATATAATTTGGAAAGACCTGATGCTAAATAAGACAAGGCAATTAGTTGTTATTAATTTCTATCATTCTTCTTATTAAATAAGGAAACTTCAATCTGAGGCCACTTTTAGAGGAAACCAATGAATGAGCACTCAAAACTCATGTAAATGACGAACCTTGATAACCTCTGCTTCAAATCCCAAATTCTTTTGCTTTTCATGAATGAGTTAAAGAGTATCCCAGAGAGTGATATAAACTGGATTAAACGATAGATTTGAAAGTTCCTACCCATGGCAAATTACAAGATAGTCAGTTCACCTTTAGTCCAACTATAAATGGAAATATCACTTATAGGAGAATGAAATGTCCATTAAAGAGGTCAGGTTACCCGGATAAAGCATACACTAGTGTGATAAAAAAAAGTACATTAGGATTCTAGACTGATAATTATAAGTCATATTTACAATTAAGTAAATGGAACATAGGTTTTAGAGTTAGACAAACATGGATTTTGTTTTTGGATAAATAGCTGGGTATTTTGACACATTATATAACCCCCTCAATATTCCATCCTGTTCTCTGAAAATGTGGCCACTGGTACCTGCCTTTTAAGAGATTATTGTGAGCCAAGGAACAATCTATAAAACACATGTAGCTCAATCACTGTCATAGAATATGTACTCTTATTCATATTATTATTATGGTTATTAACTTATTGATGTTATTATTGAAAAAACATCCCAAAGGGATATCTGTAACATGAAATAATATTTTAATGTGTAGTTCTTACATAAAAAAAAAGTTATAGAGAAATAGTTTATAATCTTACTTGATTTAAAGAAAATCAAGGATAGCCTTTGGAAGAAAAGATAATTTTTTGCTAGCAACTTATTACATACTCCAAAAAGTATGTAAATTTTGTTGACCTTTAAAAAGCAACAACAATCAAGTAAAACCAAAATGATATTTTTTTGATATTCTAACCTGAAATGACTTTCGCCCAATTAAGTAAATTGTTACTGTTGTTTATTAAACTGTATCCTAGCAACTTTAGTTAATGCAAATCACTAATTCTCAAAAGCAGTGAAAATAGAAAATACAGCTCACTGTATATTAAATACTTAAATGTGGCATTTGTTTGATCCTTCTAGCCATTTTGAGTAAAACAAAATCGGATGTTCAGTTTAACCCTTCCCTTTTTGTGAGATGCCTTAAGTCAATTACTTATTTCCTTTATTCTCTATGCGAAAGTGTACGGAAGCAAACATTTATAAAAGTAAAAGAAATAAAAAATGACCAGTCATGGTGGCTCACACCTGTAATCCCAGCTTTTCAGGAGGCCAAAGCAAGCAGATCAGTTTAGGACAGGAGTTTGAGACCAGCCTGGCCAACATGGTGAAACCCTGTCTCTACCAAAATTATAAAAATTAGCAGTGCGTGGCAGCTCGTGCCTGTAGTCTGAGCTATTTGGGAAGCTGAGACAGGAAAATCACTTAAACTCAGGAGGCAGAGGTTGCAGTGAGCGGAGATCGCACCACAGCAGTCCAGCCAGGGCAACAGAGCAAGACTCTGTCTCAAAAAAATACATACATAAAAAGTGAAAAAGAGATTAAGAAATCATATAGAATCACTCTATTTATTAGTGTAACATTTTTCAATCTTATTTTCAGTTGTTTCTTCTAGAATTATCAAATGCTAAATGCACACACATAAATTAATGCACTATCATTGGATTTGTAAAACAAAATAACTTCCATGGAAGTAATCATGGCTAATAATAATGTTTAAAAATGATACTGGAAAACATACTATATCATGAAAATATTGTCATGTGGGGATATAATTTTAATAAGTTAATAATATATTATGCTTACATTCTTTTGTCAACTTAGACAGCACCTCTCTACTTTGTAAATAAGCATGGCAGCATTATTATTTAATACAAAGTTGTTGTCATAACACTTTACCAGAAAAGCATTCATTAATTAGAACACAATTTTTGTAGGTATAGAAAGAAAGCAATTACTAGGATATTATTGCCTGTATATGTTTTCATGAACTTTATAACATTTTATGAAAAAGTAAATTTTATGAAAACATAACTACTGCAAAACTACTGCAAGAGAAATATAATGTATACAAATACTTTTCTTCTCATTAGAATATGTTTTATTGATTAGTACACTGCTGAAGTTTAAAACATGAAGTTCAAATTGTAGATTCTCATGTATTTCGTGTTTCACTAACCTGGCCAATCAGTCTTACTCAGTGAAATATTTAGTCCCCTTTTTCAGCATATTAAGAAGTTTTCAAGATTGGACAAGATAATCTTATAATTACTTGAGAGCATTTCATTCCTTTTGAGATATAAATTGTATCATCTGAAATAAACAAAACTCAGTGTTCTAGAAATTTCAAAATAATTGACAGATGCAGCCTATAACTTTTTAAAGATTTTAGCAGACATACTAACATTTTATTAAGTCAATGCTTTTCCTTTACAGTCCATCTTCAAATACCTTAACACCTCTACCATTAATGCAAAGTATAATTTTTGATTGGCATTCAGGTTATAAGCTACAAATAGTAGAACCTGCAAGAAAAAAATACGATCAAAATCTAGGAAATAACTCAAGAGGATATATGTAACTCCTTTCAGTGCCACTACACTATCAACAGCCCCTGTTATTGTAATAACCCAAGGATTATTTAATTTGCTAGAAGAATGAAATTTTGTGGTTTTTTTTTTTTTTTTTTTTTTTTTTTTTTTTACTTTGTGTACCAATTGATCGGTGCCTGCTCACTGGGAAGTTACATGTCTGCTTATAGATATTTGCCTAGTAGAAAAGCTATCCCCAAAGATTATGGTTTTATTAGCACTTGGAATATGAGACTCTGTTATATTTAATTTAGTGATCTTATTCTAATATTCCATTCAAATGCTTTTCCTCATAGACTATCAAAACATTTGCCTCAAATGTTCTTGGAATCAGCCTTCCCATCTAATTGGTCCTCTCATTAATTAGTGAGTTGAATAAATCTTTGACATGTATTTATTCTACATTGATCATGTTTTTATAATTGGAAAATTATAATTTGACAGAATAAAGTTTAATAAAAATTATCATATACTTTTAGAATATAAAAGCTGATGTAAACAAAAAGGCAGTCTCATTTTAGTTGATTTTATTTAAGCCTATATTACCTTTCAGATCCGTTGAAGTATCATTTTGGTTACTACTATTTAACTTCACAATAATTCTTAATGTCATTCGTAATCTATTTCTTATCAACGTGTGTCTGTTTACAAAATACCTATTTCACTCTGTTCTTACAGCTTAGAATAAAAAAGACCCTAGAAGGAGAAGGTATCTGATTGAAGAAATCTGATTGCTTCTGGGAAGTGAAGTGGAAGTCTGGCCATGAATGTAAAGTGCTGCTGGCTACAGCTCTTCAGAGCAATATTTCTTACCCTGTCAGGTGAGTTCAACAGAGTAGAAAAGTTATGGTCTGTCTAGAGGTTCGACTTGTAAAGGATGTTTACTTGTAAGGCTATTTGACTGCACTTAGTGCACTGAAGAACAATCCTTTGACCTCATGATGAGCAAAGGAGGGACAGAATGAAATGTTGCATGCAGAGGGCACCACTCTGTGAGGCGTATGGGCCAGTGTGACAGAGCTATTTCTCTTTAATTATTCAAAGAAATCCCACTGTTAACTTTAAATTGGTAGAATCCAGTAAACACACAGTGATTCAGAGATAGAAAAAGAGAAAACATAAAACACAAACAGTTGTAGAATGTCTCAATGCACTGAGATTTAGCTAAAAATAAAAAATCGGGTTTATTTATAAATTTATAAACTGTACATTTGCTGTTATTTTTATATGTAATCTCCTATCTCAGCTGTGAAGAGAAGACACTAATACTTATTGATGTGTTTCTTTGATGTATACTTCTCTTAAGGTATACATTTTCAATTATTTCAAAAATATATTCACTCTAATTACTTAAATTGTAATTTATTCTAAGCTAAATTTATACATTATATTTAAATCTAAGACACACATTCTTTTCACTATTGAAGGTCTCTGAAACTGAGTTGCTTTATAAAAATGGATAATGTATCAGAAATTAATTGACAGCATTTGGCATTCTTAATAGCGTGGAATATAACAGTATTTCATCTGATGGCTTTTTGGCTTTAATATATGACAGTTGTTGCACCACTGATATCTCTAGAAATTCTACCCTCCTAACTTCATCAATGGCCTTAACTTTTATTTTGTTACCTCTTTGCAAGATGTTTCTGTAATTTATCTCCCAACTCACAACTGGAAAGTGACGACAGTGCTAAGAATAGTTGTACTAAGGAATTAGGTAGTAAAAAGGCCCTGACCAATTAAACTGGAACTCTTTCCCCAGTTAAGGGGATACTGGCATACACACATGGATGAGACACATGGCTTCATGACCTGCCTTAGTGCACCAACATCTGCACACAAGCACAGCACATCCAGGGACTCCTAATTAAGAAGTATGACCTGTAATAGCTGTCCTAAGAAATCTTCCTATTGTTTTTAGGAGAAAAGAATGTCCTAATGAAATGTTGACTCTGGAGGTCTAAATAGGTATTTGATAAGTTCTTAAAGTATTTTAGTGTTGTAAATGTACTACCTCTAAACTTGCTTGACATTGTCACTGGCAGGGCTCGTAGTATTTACCTATTTATATATTCATTCATTTGTATATAATTTTGTTTTACAAATTATAGAATACACACTAGGCTATTATTATTGAAAGAGCAACTGAATTTGAGCTTATTGTACCACTGTTGCTTTTTCATTGAGCGTGGAAAACAGACCTGAATGAAATTCAGCTTGACTTTAGTTACCCAATGATTGTCTGAGGGTCAGGATGAAAGATTTGAAAGGTAAATTTGCAAAGAATTGAAACATCAAAAGAAGTTTATTGCTTTATAAATATAGTTATATATTGTTATTAATATTCCACATTTCCCCCAAATCTGTAGAACAATAACATTTTCAGAAACAGCCTATTGGCAGTAACAGTTATATAGAAATTTGTGTTATTTAGGAAAATCAAGAAATTATAGAAAATGGAAACTTATATATGAATGCTTCCGAAACAAAGTCTGGTAAATCATGAGATGAATTTTTTTTTCCATCCAGAAAGAAAAGAGACTAAATAAATTCTCTCATATTTGCTAACATAGATGTTACACCTATCTTTTTTGAGATGGTGATACTAGCGATGTTGGAATTCATATATAGGCAATGAATAAAAAATAATCTGTGTGAATGTTTGATTCAGTTATATTTTATGCAAATTTAGGGTTTCAGTAAGCACTGAAAATATAGCATTACAGTATTCAATATTCTAAAATCTGGTTGATTGGGAAATTTGGACATATTTCAAAATACTGCATTTTTGGCTGCTTCTTTATACCCAATAGAGTTTCTGTTTTATGGTAGAAGCAATGGTAAAAATAAGAAATCTGTTGTTTATGAGTTTGAAATTTTGGGGGAATTCTAAGATTTCCTTTCAAAAGTCTCTGCATCTCTGTGTGATTTTTTTACCAAGCCACTTCTTGTGTCACCAAACGGCAGTGTTCAAGATGTGAATATTTTCCTGTTAGAGGAGAATATTGTGGGTATAAGCCCTGAATAGAAAATCTAGAGATAACTATTTAAATTGTAGATCTTTGCATTTTGGGGGCTAGGCATGGATCATTGAGATGGTCACTATCACAGTCTAAACGTCATGATGGTAATTGTAGGGGATAAATATCAAGTATTCACCAAAGCAAGTGGTGATTTTATGGATACCCTGAGAGGTATAGCTAACCAAATGCAACCTCCAACCTACGGCCAGGTATTTTCATTCTCTACAGCCCTGACATTGAAGAAGTTAAGGCTGAGTACGGTGGCTCATGCCTGTAATCCCAGCACCTTGGAAGGCCAAAGCAAGGTGGGTGGATCATTTGTGGTCAGAAATTCAAGACCAGCCTGGCCAACATGGTGAAACCCTGTCTCTACTAAAAATACAAAAAATTAGCCGGGTATTGTGGCAGGTGTCTGTAGTCCAGGCTACTCAGGATGCTGAGACATGATGAGAATTGCTTGAACCCAGGAGGTGGATGTTGTGGTGAGCTGAGACCATGCCATTGCAATCCAGACTGGGCAACTCAAGAAATAAAAATAAGTTCCCTTATCCATCTAATTACCTGGACGGGTTTGACATTGAACAGAGAATTCACCAGGAACACAGAAACTGATACATCATGTGCAGACTCCCTTATTAAACCATACTTCAACACTTCTTAAATTTATCAAGCATACCAGGAAATTAAATGTTATTATTAGTGGAAATTATGGCATGTGCTTTAGAAATCTGATTATGTTTTTGTATGCTCAAATGACATTTTCCCATAAGTCATTAATGCAGAATGCATCCTAAGGACCAAACATCAGTTTTGGGCCTTGAGTTTGATCTATATTTTCTCTTGAAGAAATATTATATTTTCTATATTTTCTCTTGAGGAGGTTTCTATTACTTCTGGTGATCTATACTTAGACTGTGACAAGTATAGATCTGGTTGGTTATTTTTTGCTCATCTGATTTTCCTAGGTTCACATATTTTATAGTATGTATCTGTTTTTTATTTACTCAACACATAAAATATCTTACTTGAATCTCTACTTCCTATCTGCTTTAATGTAGAATAAATTCTTTTTTTAATTGAAATACATTCATTTATTGAGGAGGATGCTAAAATTGTCATAAATTGAACTTATCAAACTATAAATTCAGCTCTCTCATTTAAAAATTTTTAAATATATTTTTTAAAATGTTGTGGATACATAGTAGTTACAGATATTTACGGAGTAGATGAGATGTTTTGATATGGGCATGCAAAGTGAAGTAAGCACATCATGGAGAACAGAGTACTGATTCCTTTGAGCATTTATCCTTTGAGTTACAAACAATCTAATTACCTTCTTTAAGTTATTCAGGTATCAATATACATAATTTTCTTGAAGTTTGTCTACATTCAATTTTGGTTGACATAATGTATGTAGTTTTTATTAGAATTATCCTGACAACATGTGTTTTCTGTAAATCTTATGTAATACTCAAGCAAGACCAGAAAGTATCCCCTTGACCATTAATAATTTATTCTACAGTATGTGGATAATACAGGCACATAATACATTTGTCCACATCTATAGCTACATATGTCTATCAATTTATTTATATCAATATTCATACTATTATTTTGTCTTCTCTTAACTGGCACATTTTGAGGTCTTAGTTTTGGTTTAGTGCTATTCCTTTTTATTTCCTTAGGTAATAATAGAAACAAGAAAAACCAAAGTGTTTTCTCTAGCCACACATTCAATACAGAGTATTTCATTCACCTCTAGTCACCAAGATGTGGTGGTTGCCTCTCAACACTGGCCAAGTAATTCTCCAGCAGACGCCAGCTGGCTGTCCTTTAATTCAATTCCATTCTGACATTCTGGATCCAGAGATCGAGACAGATCTCATAGGCTAAGGACTCAGTCCCACAAGAGTGCCCCCACTACAGATGTTAATCACAAGGCATAGGTTGTGACCTGTGCTTCTAACTAATTGGCTATAAATCGGGGTCCCCATAATCCCCTTTGGGGATAATTTGCTAGAGCATCTTCCAGAACTCAGGAAAACACTTTTTTTATGTTTACTGGTTTATTAATAAAGGAGGTAGTAAAATATATGGATGAACATGCTGTTGAAGAAATATATATAGTGAAGTCTGAAAGAGTTTCAAGCGCAGGAGCTTCTGTTTCTATGGAGTTGGAGCATGCCACTTTTCTGGCACATGAATGTGGTCGTTCACCCTGAAGCTCTCCAAATCCCCATAGTTCATGGATTTCTGTAGAGGCTCTGTCATGAAGAATTGACTGTTAACTCTATTTCTGGTTCCTCTCTCCTCTCTAAACAATGGGAAGTGTCGCTGAGAGCTCTGAGCTTCTATTCATGGGTTGATCTTTTGGTGACCAGTCTCCATTCAGGAGCCCACCAAAGGTCATCTCACTTGAGCAAAAGATATCCTTATCACCCAGGAAATTCCAAGGGATTTAGGAGCTCTGTGTCAGGAACTGGTACAGAGAACAAATTTTAAAACCAAAGATTAAAACTCCTAACACTCAGGAAATTATAAGAGTTTTGAAGTTCTGTGCCAGGAACTAGGGGCAGAGATAGATAGATGGATATTATTACATAGATGAGATACTTAGGTAATATACTTTTAACTTATTACATATCTTCAAACACCCTTCTGCATCTGAGGCACCAATAATGTCTTAAGCAAATAAGTGATAATTTTGTAAGCGCTGGTAATGCAAATATATTTATTTACTGATGACTTATCCTTATATATACAATTACAAATTTTTTCTTTATCATTATAGATCATTAATTTTATCAAGCTTTGCCAGGTTAGAAATTCTTTCACATTAGTGCAGCCTAGGACTGACCCAATGAGTATTCTCAATATGAAAACACTGTTCTTCATTTAGCTCAAATAAATTTTCTTCCATCAATTGTTTTGTTATTTCTGATCCTCCATCTGTCCCCTTTGCTTACTTTGAAGCTCCTATTCTTTTCCTCCCAATTTTCCTAAACCTGTTAAATCACTAACATTGGTCTTAATTTTCTCTCATTTAATCTAATTTCTGAATGCATCCTCCTAAATGCTTAAAACAAATCAGGAGTCCATCTGTCTCTTTCTGTATGTTTTCTCCCTTGCCATGTGTTTCAAGTTTTCCATCTTATTTTTCCTCTCTCTTCCTCTTGAGGCCTATCAGAAAAGCTGCAATTTCATTATGCTGATGAATCTAGACTTAGATTTTAATGTTTACATATGTTTTATAGCCAGAATCCTCAGAATCCTAGAGGTATATGGAACTCCTTCCCTGGGAGGCAATGGATGAAGGATAGACTCTCACTGCTACTGAGCTAGGTAAATAGAAAAGGGTTTCTGCTCTCAGATATTGTTTTACTTCCAACCATCCTCAAAATGAAGAAGTAGCTCACTTCTCATTTTGAATCCAGACTCACTGAGGCCAAAGAGACTCAGCTGATACCCTTCAGGAAAAGTCAACCTTTGAACTTCACTTCCAACACACTCTCACTGGAGTCCTATAGATCTATGAACACCAAGCTCAAGAAAAGAAAATCACACAGCATTATAACTTCATTCAAATAGATAAGAATAAAAATCATGTGGATGGTGAATTCGAGTTAGTAAATCTAAAAGCAGGGATGATATTTTGATAGATACTGAAGAAATAAGATGATATATGGTGATTTGGAAATGAGCTAAGAAATTTACAATATCATAGAGAAGATTTAGATGTTTAATTTCTTAGGAAGCATAAATGAATCATGGTCAATTATTGAATATGAGGGATAAGTAAACCATAGTCACCTGATATGTTTAAGATTCTTTTTTGGAAGTGGAATAACAAGTAAGTTTGGTGCCAATTTATAAGAAACAGAATAATATACTATTTGAGCAAAATTGGCAATGGAACATACTGTTGATTCTCTCAAGTCTCCTAGCCATGTATTCATTAGCTCTGTATTAAGAGACAAAACTTGATAAAATAATTAAAAGAAGATAAGAATCATAAAGACTATCAACAACTTTGTTTCTCAAGTAATTTAACTCTAATTTGAAAAAAAAAGGAATGAGTTCCTGTTATTTGCAAATATATGGATGGAACTGGAGGACATTAAGTGAAATAAGCCAGACACAGAAATACTAACTTCACTTGTTCTGACTCTTTTATGGGAGCCAAAAATCAAAACAATTGAAGTCATGGAGATACAGAGGTAGAATAATGGTTATGAGAGTCTGGTAAAGGTAGTGAGGATGGGGCAGAAGTAGGGTTGTTTTAGGAGTACAAAATGTAATTTGAAAGAATGAATAAGATCTAATATTTGATAGCACAACAGGGTGACTATAGTCAACCATAACTTATTATATATTTAAAAATATTTTAAAAAGTATAATTGGAATGTTTGTAACACAAAAAATAATAAATACTTGAGGTGATAGGTAGCCCATTTACTTTGATGTCATTATTTTGTATTGTATTCCTCTATCAAAATATCTCGTGTACCACACAAATATAAACACCTAATATATACCCATAAAATTAAGAACAAATAAAGAAAAAAGATTATAATGTTGAAATGGCATCCTTAGCATAAGAATAAAATCAAGTCTAAGGTAACTTTCCTATAACTTTACATTATATACTGGTCAGGTTGGTTATGAAAGCAATGGCTCACAGTGGACAGGTGAATATGCAGGTGTAATAAGAATGGAAAGGGTACTTCTGTTGAAAATACAGATTATGTGTCATCGGGTTTTAGATGAAACCATGAGAATAAAGAAAACTTCTGAAGGAGCACATCCAGAGTGAAGTGGTATTAATCTGAGCTGAGATTATTGGGGATAAGCAAGCTTAAAGACGGGAAGAAGAAAAGTAACTAAAGAATGAAATGAAAATAAATTATCTGAAATAATTAGCATGAAGAAACCAGTTTTTAAAAGGATACAGAGGTATCTAATAATTAGTCAGATACATTATTACTCTCTACTAATATTTATTTCCCTCTTCCCTGACACATGAGAGGTTTATTTTCCCTGTTTTCTTGCGGTTAGGTTTGGTCAATGTATTTGCTTTGATCAGTGAAATGTGCATAATAAAGGCACATGTTACTTCCAAGTGAAAACCACTAACTGCCTAGCCCTCTCCTACCTCCCTTCCCCAACTTCAGTATGGCGATTACAGAGCACTTGTTGAGATGAAGTCTCAAAAAGCCTGAGTCTACTATTTTACCCAAATAATATATCATCTACTATGTATAGCTGAATGAACATTACTGTTAATACTACGGCAAATCTTTGCCATCAAAATAACTGTTTATATTCATTAGGGAATCAATGGTGATCTTTTCAGGAGAGTATAAGTAAACTAATAGAATTTATTCAATCAAACTGCAGTGCTTTTAGGAGATTAAGGCATGATATAGTGAACGTGAAGTATTTAATTTGCAGCCTTATCAACTCTGCAAGAGCCAAAGAACAACTAGAAAGTATGTCTAGGGAGCTATACCATCAAGACTAGATATACTTGGTGGAGGTGAATGAATGAAAGAGAACTTAGGAATGTATTCACTGAGCTGTGTGTGTGTGTGTCGGGGTGGGGGGCGGGGACAGGTGAAATGGTAAAGAATGTGAAAAAAGGCCAGGTGATGGAGTGATCAATGAAGCTATTTTCCATGAGAAGTAGAAGAGAATGAGCTAAAAGACACACAAAGACTTTAAACAGGAAGAGGAAATCCTTAATATCTCAAATACCCTTGACAAAGAGCCTCAGGGAGAGAGAGAAAGGAATTAAGGAAAGAACCAGGATTTAGTTAAGGTAAGAAAAGCCTTCTCTGCTAAATAAGATATAAGGTATTTTGTTAGTAATATAATTATGTTTTCAGAAGTTACAGTATACATGTTGGAGCAATAGGAAAAAAGGACTTGGTACAGAGGTTTAAATTTGTGAGGGAATAATTAGAAGAAAACTAGGAGACAGTATCTTCCATCTCACATGGAGGATAGATAAAAGAGAAATTCCATATATTTTAAATGGGTGTAAAGTCCTTTTGACTAATAATACTACTTAGTATCTAACGTAATATCTGCCCTGGTGTTAGTGGCTCTGCCATATATTTTGAATAATGGTGTTGACCAGTGTGTATCCTCTATAATCTTTTAATACCGTAATAGTCAAGTGTAGCATGAACTAAAGAAATAACTCCATTAGGCTTGTTCATGAGCAGTATTATATTTTATTTGCTATTATTATGGCTTATACTTTAATTATATGAGTCATCTTTTGTTATGTACCAAATTATCTCAAACTACATGACTTATAAACAACACAAAATTATTTTCTCCCAGTTTCCATTGGTCAGAAAGCTGCACAGTGTGATTACAGTTTTTGCTAATGGTCTGAAAGCAAGGTGCCCCACCTGAAACTTAAGGTCTTCTTACAGATGGATTTGGCTTGTTAGAATACAATTTCTTTCGGTTGTGTGACTGAGATCCCAGCTTTCCTGCAGCTGTTGAGAAGAGGAGGCCATTCTCAGCACTGGGAGACTGCTATTTTCTGCCCTCTTCACAACACGGCAGTTGTTCCTTCAAGGCCAGCAAGATAATATCTTTGTTGCTTTCAATCTGGATTTCCTCATTCTGACTTCCAGACCTATACACAAAAGACTCATATAGGTCAGGTCAACACATATCATCTCCTATTTTATTCATTCAAGGTTAACTAATTAGTAACCTTAGTAAATCTGCAAAATCTCTTTTATCATGTAATATGACATAACCTTGAGAGTATTATTGCATCAAACTCCGAGGTTCTGAATATGCTCAAGATGAGAAAATTATATAAGGTATGTGGAACAAAGGTTGGAAATATTGGGGTCATTTTACAATTATTATTATGTCACAATGATAGTTAATACACTTTAAATATATATATGCAAATATACGTATCTATATCTATATATACACATATATGAACATATGTGAAAAAAATAAAATATGGTATGCTCCATCCCCGTCTCATTGTATTTTCTGATATTATCATTTGTCTGATTACTTTTCTTCCAGATTCTCTCCTACATTGTGTTAAATGTGTATCCCACTTTAAAATCCATGAAAACAGCTTTGAATATTGATATGGAAAGAGCATGCGAGAACAAAGGCATGCATGGGAGAGAAAGATAGAAGGAAATATTTTTTACATAAAGAAAACATATGATTCTGTGAACTCCCATGATGACTTAAAAGAATATTTTATCTGCTGCAGCCATGGGATTGATATAAAAATACAAAATTTTTACTTTGCAAGTAAAAGATGTATCATGCAAATGAAACAAGGAACCTCTCTGGGCTTCTATGTGAATGCGAGAATGTTTATTAGAAAAATGTGAAAAATCCTGAATATAGAATGGGAGAATTTGTATGAATTCCTACAGAGATGATTGCTTACACTCTCCACCCCCATCTTCTTTTACTTTGCTTTTAAGAAGAAAAAAGCCTTTCCCTGACTAAGAATATTAACATTCTTTTGCTTTAAGATTCTAATAACGTTGTTTGAGGCAGATGCCTTTCAAAGGGAGGCTGATTGTTTTTAAGACTCACAAGTACCATCCCTTAGTGTCTTCCTGATCCAGAGTTAAATAACCAGCATGTTCTCAAAAGAATAAGGATAAACCATGACTTGAAAGGAGATAGAATAAAAAACAAAAGATCTGCCAGATTTTTGTCAATTTATATCCACTGAAACCTGGAAATGTATGTGGGGAAGGAATGCAATTGTGTTATTTTATGAGGAAAAATAATCGTAACATTAGATGAGGTTTAATTATTAATATGGGTTATAGCTAGAGAAACAATGTTTCTCTAATAGTTTACTTGGTGAATACTAAATTTTGGATTCTACATTGGCCTACATTAAATAGGATTGAGATACTAGAACTTAATTGGCATGTAATGCAGGGGAAAAATGAAAATGCTTAGGAAGAGAAGCTAACTACAAGAGATTCAGCATAGATTATTACTTATCCAAGCTAATGATGTTTCCAAGAAAAGCTCAGGGAATATGTCCTTCACCAGTGAATTGAGGCAAATCCAAAAGATAATCCATTTATAAGTGACTTGAGAAGTTACAATAATGAGAAGAGTACTAACATGCTTGGGAAGGATAGCCCTATAATGGCTGTCTTTGTCAGGTCCATGATTACAGGCATTACCTCTGAATTTAAGTTGTAGTAATGGGATTGTGGAGTGGCATAGGCCAACAACTGATGGCTCTTACCTGTATATTTAAGGTGGGTATGGTTAGCAGTAATCACAATGTTTTAGTCTGCAGAGATTTGATGGGGCAATTATTCAAGGTGTTCCTGGGAATGAGAACAATAGATGTGATGGCTTTGTTTTGTACTCACTTGGCTAAGCTGAAGGGTACTTCCCAGAATTCCCTTTTTATATGTTTCTAATAAGGGTGCCAGAAAGGCAGGAAACAATCGTTTTGCAGTACATGCATGGAGAGCCTGTTAACCCACCTCACTGACATAAGGCAGCAGCTAGGTCTTCAATTCTCTTCTCACTATACCTTCATTTATTTTCTCTGAATCTTAGGCCACATGTAGTATATGCCACCTCTATGACAAAGGACTCTTTGTCACATTAGGCCACCTCTATGACAAAGGACTCTGTTTTTGAGAATGCCCTCAACATTAATGTCAGTGATAACAAGAAGAAACATGGCTTTCTGTCCGTCGTCCTGTGGTTCCAGATTTCTTGTTATCTTTTCTCCCTGACTGTCTGTCTCTGGACTTCAGCCTCCAGCATTTGATACAGGAATATCCTTGCAAAAACTACTTAGTCAATTTCCACAATTGCATAAACTATTTCGCATAATAAACGTCCCACTGGTTCTGCTCCTGAGTGAATCCTGACTGAAACAGAAATAAATCAAGTAAAGTATTTCTTAATAAGTACAACAGGGAGAACATTTATTAGAAACAAATTTTCTATAGTTTGAATAATAATATCTCCTTCAAAATTCATGTTAAAATTTAATCCTCAATATAACAGTATTTAGAGGTGTGTCATGAGGGTGTGATTAAATTATAATGGCTCCAGTCTCTTGAATGGGATTAGCACCCTTATAAAAGGGTTAAAAGTTGCCTTTCCATCCATGTTACATTTTCTCCCAGATGGAGGATGCACCAGTAAGGTCCATCTTGGAAACAGGGAGCAGCCCTCCCCCAACATCAATTCTGCTGGCACTTCGAACAATGAGAAATAAATTTCTTACATCCAAAACAATAAGAAATAAATTTCTATCCATTATAAATAACCCTATCTCTGGTTTTTCACTATAGATCCACAAGAAGACTAAGACAAAATGTAAGACTGATGAAGATACCTGAGGGAATTACCAAGTTAAGGAATCAAGGGACTCTAACCTACTTTCCAGTTGTGAATCAAAACACAGATT
>NW_016107322.1:3062818-3097451 GCF_001604975.1 Cebus imitator
AAAAAAAAAAAAAAAAAAAAAAAAAAAAAAAAAACTGTGATCATTTTCCAAAGTAAATTGCTTTGAAAAGAAAAATATCCAGATCTTTTAAATATTACTCAATACATTGGCTCTGACCTGTTATAAATTTTTCATAATTCAACAGGCTGCTGCTATCCATGACTCAGAGTGGGGCTTATGGAGGTCAGTTGAGAAATGGAATGTTGGCCTGAATCCATCTGTCAGTGGGCATAGTAAATCTCCAAAACCATTCTGTAGTTACCTTCCCAAGTTCTGAATGCATAGTTGAAATATTCATACTCCATAGCTAGCAGAATCCCTACACTGGTTCCTTGGCCCATGGTGAAAAGGCTTTTATGGTACAATGGAAAAGTAGAGGTCTTCGATCTCATTTTATATGAAAACCAGAAAAAAAAAGTCATATGTCATCTGTAGTAAAATCCCAAGGAATTATGCCAGCATCAAAGACTTGAAAGATACAGTAAAAGTGAGTTCTACTTTATCTTCACTTGACATGCTACTTGGGCTTATGAAGAAATATTGATGCAATAGAATAAAAGAAACTATTGTAAATCTAATTAGAAATTGCCTACAATTGCAGCTGTTGTTTCAAATGTCTTATACATATTGGAGCAGACAGCATGAAGCTCAGTGGCTGGTATAAAGCTATTGATCTGGCAATTGCTTGCATTTGTGTATTAATTAGAAAGGACCACCAGAAGGTTTGCTTTCATGCTGTCTGGAATGCAGCACATCTTCTCTGTATTACCTCAAGAATATGTCATCTCTGTTTGGTGTCATAAAATAGTGCACAGGTTCACTTGTCTTGTCATTACATAGCACACTTGCTCACCTCAACTGTGTAAACCATTCCTCAGAACATATTACCCATTATGCTGATAATATCAAAAAGCTTGGATCTGGTGAGCAAGATATAGCAAATAACCTATAGATGTATTTGTAAGATATATATGTCAAATAGTGGGAGATAAAACCTGTGAAAATTCAGAAGGAAGGAATGTTACATATTAAGGTCAATAAGATTTTCCCTTAAGCAAGCCATATCTAGCTGAGTGACTAATATTCAGAATTCCTATTTCCCAAGAGGACCAGCCTGACACCCAATGGCAGTTAAATTATATTGAATTCCTCTCATCACCTTGTGGAGAAGGATACAGACAATAATCCATATTCACTGAAATATTGATTCAGTGAATCACTAAAAACATCTATAAAATATTATATTATAGATGCTTTTAAGTTGCCCAGAATTATTTTTTAGCATGACTTTAATTGGTTTTGTTTCATACTTATTCAACATCATGGTATCCACACATCTCTGCTGCTTAACACTGAACCGTTTTACAAGCAAAGTAGCAAGGGAATAGACTTTGTATCGTGAAATTATTGGCGTTGCTATGTACACCCTTGCTAGAAGCGATTGTACAACACTGATGAAACGTCGACATAAACTCTTAGGGGCTTGTTTATAACCAATGCTGGTTTGATGACAATAACATGTAATGCAAAAATGACTACTATATAGCTGGAAAAGTATCCAAAAATACTGAAATAAATGTAAAAGTCTTGGATTCTGGTCTTGGCCCTATTTTTAATTAGTTGGATGGTGCTAAATAAATCAGTATAAATTTATATATTTTTTAAAAAAGAAAATTGGAATATATGTGTCTAGAAACATCAAAAAAGCCAAGGTGTTCCAGAACCACTTAGGCTAAAAGGTAACAACATTTAAAAAAATTAATGTCGTTTTTAAATGTAGTGCCCCTATCTCAACATTCAAGAGCCTTCTGTGGATGTCAGGTGTTATGTGTGTTCATTAGTAGGTACCAGATAACCACAGCTGATTTTATCTACCATTTCACTTGCCTCGTATGTGAACAGTTTTTCATATATTGAGATTTTGACCATTAAGTCATTTTAATGTATTTTTGTTTTCACATCTATATGTTTAATTTGTATTTATGATAGTCAAAGTTAATAAGAAAACTTAATGGTTTTGGTCAAATTTCATGCTTTAGGAGAAGTCTTGAATACTTCGTATTTACTGTACTTTTTTAAAGCTTGATGATTGAAAAAATGAGTATACAGTAAAATCCATGGTTCTAGTGAATAATGAGAAATTATTCTTCCATTTATAATTGATTAAAATATTGTAGAAATCATCTATTTTTGCCATGCAGGTGAAAATTGGGTTTGAATAATTATGATGGCAAAAGAAACAGCTGCTAACATTCCAGTGTGAGCATAAAACTAATAAAAATGTGAAGCTTTAAAAGTCGGTGTTTATTTATGTAACAAACCTGCACATGTATCCTTGAACTTAAAAGTTTTTCTAAAAAAGTCAATGTTAGTATGGGACTTTGACATTCTTAGGGAAAAAAACTACTAAATGAAATTAAAATACATTAGACAAATGCATTCATAATGAAGCTGGAATAAAGATAGCAATAAGACAATCAAAAGCAACTGCTGTGTACATTATAAATCATACATTTTTGGACTTTAATTATGAATGTCTTTGACAATACTAGTAAGTGCTGATAAGCTCCCAAAGCAGATCAACCTTAACACTGTTCGAGACAGTCATGCAGTTCATTTTTTCTCTGCTTTAAAGATTAACCCCATTGAGATTGTGGGTTTCTTCTTTTTTTTTTTTTAATCATTTGTCTCCACTAAAATGGAAATTCAATGAAATTTCACTGTTCAATCTAAAATACTAATATTTAAAAGCATAAAAATAAGACATAAGATATTGTTTTATCCTTTCTATAGTTTATTTGCCTCCAAAGGAGACTGCTGTAATTTAGAATGACAAGCTTTTAAACGGAAGTAACCCTGTTACATACTTGGTGAAAATTTTTTGGGGGTGGTCACTAAATTTAAGTAATGAATACATATGCATATGATTACTAGTGTCATCAGGTTAATAGTAGTCTTATAAACATATTGGCTTCACTCAGTAATGTGAGCTTTTGTATTGTGAAGAAACAGTGGTTTGTAAATCTCTATTATCTGAAGAGCTCTTTTCTTGTGTTTTCAGAAATACAACATGTGACGCAAAGAACTGCAAAGTTCTCTGGTTAAAGTTTGTATGAGAGTTGCGTAATCTATTGCACTGGGCTCCGTCCTCAATGGGCCCTTATGTGGATATAAGAGACCCAATGGTTTGGCAGAGAAATATGAAGACTCCAAGTATTTTTAACCATTTCTATTTGTAACAAAAATAGTTAGTTAAAAATGCATGAGGATATGGATTTTCTCTCACGACCAGACACACACATACACTTCTCCAGTGAGTGTCCTTATCTCTGTGAAGGAAAAGGAAGCATGAGGATGCTCTGCATGTTGACACATTTCTGTCCTGTACTACCAGCTGCTCAGGAGTATGTGTCAGGAAACTCACTTGAGCTCAGGAGTTCAAGGCTGCAGTGAGTTATAATCATGCCATTGCTCTCTATCCTGGTCAATGGGTGACAAAGTGAGACTCCATCTCAAAAAAAAAAAAAAAGCACGATGATGAAGGCAGACAGTAAGGACAAACAAAATTGGAAAAATATGTTAGAATCTTGAATTCTAATGCATTGTAATATCTTCTATCTTCTTAGCATCTGGGGGAACATAGAAGTGTAATTGTGACTTATATTTAAAACTTCTAGACCAGCATTTCTTAATCTAGTTATTCCTATTTCTTTGAACAATATAATTGATAATATCACTTGTAAAAACTTCCCAAATGTGTTTGCTATGCCCAATGGTTCTGATATGACTATTAAAAACTGTAAAGTGTTTAAACTTTTTACCCTATTTGCAAATTAATAAGTTAGCTTGCCATAGTTTCAGATATGTCAACAGAGGGCTTACAATCTCTGTTGGAAACAAAGAATAGTTTATTACTCCCTGCAATATCAATAGCCAGAATATTAGTATTTGCATTGATTCCTTCCTCAAATTTCAGTTTTCACCAGCTGAGGCAAAAATAACAAGTGACATATGCACACAGAGTGGATTATAGAAGAGAAACACTAAGTTTACAGAATCCACATTTTTAATACCAGTAATATTCATGGGTAGGGGATGCAAATTTTAATTTTAACTTCCTGGAATTCTAACTGAGCCTAAAAATTAAATTAACGTATAATAGATTAACAGAAGAAAAGCACACAAATTGAATATAAGTTTATACGACATGGGAGCCATCGTAACGAAATAAAGACTCAAAAAAGTAGCAAAACCTAAATGCTTTTATGTAAGGTTGAACAAAAGGGAGAATTGTGAAAAAGTAACTAAATTATGATACTTTTCCACAACAGTCTAAAGGAATATGGTAATTAACAGTTTGTTTATGCAGAATTTTCTTAGCTCTGATTTCTCATTGAAGAATATTGCTTTTTTGGTGGTATAGGGAGAACATTATTTACATAAGGAGTTTTTATCTCAGGTTTTTATGATGAAGGAGATTACAGTGCCTTTCTTGTATCTGCTGTTTTTCAAGTGCTAAAACCCAAAATAATCTCTATACCAAAATGGTATATTTTGGGATGCATATCCTCCCACACTTGCTCTAGAGAGAGCAATGTATGCATGTCACTTGCTCCAGATAAAGGCGCTTCATCCTTTAACATTGTAAAGAAACCAGCCTTTGCTCTGATGTGAGATGGGGTGGGGTCTAGGTGGACATTAGATCATCCAAGGCTGTTTGCTACACAAACACCATTAAAAAGATAGATCAGAGCAAAGCAGTTAGTTATTTTGCTTTGAAGGCATATAAAAGTGTAAAAACACATGGAGAATTGTCTCTTTATGACACCAATTTTTTAATTTCTTTGAAGATACTATTGGGGAAAAGTAAATGAAAAGAGTAAAATCAAAATAGTAATCCTTGAAAAAGAACAATAACTGCATATCAACTGATTGTAACAAACCATTATTTTGTGAAATTATAGCAAAAGCATCTGTTCTTGACAGAAGGTGAACCTGAAAGAAACACATTTCATGGGTACATAATAAACACATTTAGTATATTAAAAATACAAATATTTTGCTGTCCCCTTTATATTTCAAAATCTCTCTGGTCTTCAGTTGCACGAAGTACTCTGGTGTGTGTTTGTCTTACAAATGTCCCTTTCTATTAAACAGGAAGCTCCATGAGATGAAGCACCATGGTGATATCAGTGATAATTGGATCCAAAGCACCTTGCACACTGCCCAGCACATGATCAACATTGGATTAATATCAGTAGGAGAAATAATACCACACAACAGATTATAAAGCAAAGGTGATGTTTATAAAGTTTAAAAATATTAAATTGACATATCTTAGAGATTCTATAGATTCTAAAAATATTGAGTTTTGCACCAAGCCCTACTCATTCTGATGTTCACATTGCAATGTATAAGCACAGCACCTGACACATGGTAGGTGTCATTTTAAAACTTGCATGCTGTAACTAACCTCTTGAGAAAAGTAAGGTCAAGAAAAATTTAAATTTGCAGCGTGTAGCAGAATTCCAGTCCTAGTTAGTGGCTAAAACACAAATTTTCATATTTTATGTTATGTTTTGTAGAATCATTTCCTTTTTATCTTGCTTAAAGAATAGTGGCTTATCTGACAACATTACTTGAGTATTAATATCAATGTTTTGGAGGCATCACAATACCTGACTTCAAACTATTCTACAAGGCTACAGCAACAAACACAGCATGGTACTAATATAAAAATAGACACATAGACCAATGGAACAGAAGAGAGAACCAAGAAATAAAGCAATACACTTACAATGATCTGATCTTTGAAAATCTTGATAAAAATGGCCAAAGGGAAAAGGCTGCCTACTAAATAAATGGTACTAGGATAACTTGCAAGCCATATGAAGAAGAAGGAACAGGACTTCTACCTATCACCATGTACAAAAATTAACTCAAGATGGATTAAAGACTTAAAACTTCAAACTATCAAAGAAGAAAACCTTGGAAAAACTCTTCTCTGTATTGACCTTGGCAAAGAATTTATGGCTAAGTCCTCAAAAGCAATTCCAAAAAAATAAAAATTTATGAATGGGACCTAATTAAACTAAAGAGCTTTTTCACATCAATAAAAACTATCAAGGAAGTATGTAGACAACCTTCCAAATTGGAGAAAATATTCATCAACTATGCATCCAACAAAGGCCTGAAATTCAGAATCTATAGAGAATGTAAACAAATTAATAAATAAAAAACAGATAGCCTTGTTAAAAAGTGGGTAAAGGACATGAAAAGACAGTTCCCAAAAGAAGGCATACAAGTGGTCAACAAACAGAAAAAGGTGCTGATTATCATTAATCATCAGAAAAATGCTAATCAAAACCACAATAGGATACCATCTCACACCAGTCAGAAGGGTGTTTGTTATAAAGTAAAAAATGGCTAAACAAACAAACAAACAACAGCAACAAAAACAGATAGTGGCAAGGCTGAAGAGAAAATGGAACATTTATACACTATTAGTGAAAATGTAAATCATTCCAGCCATTGAGGAGAGCAGTTTAGAGGTTTCTCAAAGAACTGAGTTGAACCACCATTTGATCCAGCAATCCCTTACTAAGTGTATCCCCATAAAAGAATAAATTGTTCTACCAAAAGTACATTTGCACCCATATGCTCATCTCAGCACTATGTAAAATAACAAAACAATGGAATCAGTTCAGGTGCCCATCAATGGTGGATTGGATAAAGAAAATGTGGTACATTTACTATGTAGTCATAAAAATGCATAACATCATGTCTTTTGCAGCAACATAGTTGCATTTGGAGGCCATTATCTTAAGTGGACTAATGCAAAAATAGAAAACCATGCACTACATGGTCTCACTTACAAGTGGGAGCTAAACATTGGATACTCACAAACATAAAGACAGGAACAATAGACACAGGGGACTATTAAATGGGGGATGAAGGGAGGGGAACAAGGGCTGACAAACTACCTATTAGGTACAATACTCACTACCTGGAAGATATGGTTTGTCTCTGTGTCTCCACCAAATCTCATGTTAAATTGTAATCCCCACATGTCAGGGAGGGACCTGGTAGAAGGTGATTGAATCATGGAAGCAGATTTTCCCCATGTTCTCATGATAGGGAGTTATTGCAAGATCTGATGTTTTAAAAGTGTGGCAATTCCCTCTTCACTCCCTCTTTCCTGCTGCCATATAAGATATACTTCCCTGTTGCCTTCCACTATGATTGCAAGTTTCCTGAGGCTTCCCAGCAATGCAGAACTGTGAGTCAATTAACTTTTTTCTTCATGAATTACTCAGTCTCAGGTAGTTCTTTATAGCAGTGTGAAAATGGACTCGGTTATAGGTCTAATCACACCCCAAACCTCATCGTTAAATAACATATCTTTATACAAACCTGCACATGTACCCCATGATTCTAAAATAAAAGTTAAAAAAAAATTAAATTGCATTAAATTAAATGTAAAAATCAATGTTAACAAGGATAACAGGTCAAGTTGTCAACAGTTTGTTGTAAATATTTTTTTATAAAATTAGTTTTGAAATGGAACATATCTGATACAAGATAACTACATTTAATAACTAAATAGTAATTAAGGTTTAAAGATAGTAAAAAATAAACAGAATTTTTCACAAAAGAGAAAAAAATATTCAGAAGAGCTGTCAAGGAAGGACCATCAGCTCCTGGAGGATGGAAAAGCACAAGAAGATGACAAAACAGGTAACTAGGCATGAAAGCAGATTGACTTGCCCTAAGAGCATGGTTATTCCATAGAAAGTGGACAGTGAAACTCAACTGACCAGGACCAGATGGTTTATTATTCAAAGCACTGTGCACATCAGGAGCACAAGCACAGACGCTACCGCCATATCTCCAAGGAGATACCACCAGTCAAGATGGATATTAGACACGCAGTGGGCCGTGCCAAGGTGAGAAATGTCGTCACAAGGCCTGGCACTTTTGAGCAAGGACCAAG
The DNA here is from genome assembly GCF_001604975.1 of Cebus imitator. Lineage (NCBI taxonomy): Eukaryota > Metazoa > Chordata > Mammalia > Primates > Cebidae > Cebus > Cebus imitator. Next base: position 3,070,812 of record NW_016107322.1, read on the forward strand.
CATCATAGCAAGCAGCAAATATTTTAACAAGCAACAAGCAATCCAGGCCCAAGGGAGGATCAATTATAAGGTATTCATACTTTGGTCACTTTGAGTACTTCATTACCTTTGTGACTAACTGCACAGACTGTTCATTTTCAGGAGACAGACAAACCTTGCATTGTTACACAGTCAGTAAGAACATGCTGGGATGCTCAAGGACCACTGAAAATTGCCTCACCCAACAAGACTTTTAGTCATCACCTTTTTCAAATAACAGTAATGCTAAATATATTTTTCTGAGTGTTTGCCACTAACAAAGACTTTGCATGGCCAATTTTTAGTCATGCTGCTGAACCATCTCTTAGAACCATCTATGCACTTTTTTGGCAAAATCTAGTTTTAGTAAAACTACAGGTCAGTTTAAGAAGCATCTCCCCTCACTTTTAATATCTGATCACCCTCATTATCTGACCAGGTTCCTCATTCTCTTCAATTTCCCAGCCAATGTCTGATTCGGTCAGTCTTTGCGTGACCAAATTTTAGTCATGCTGCCGAACCATCTCTTAGAACCACTTATGCACTTTCTTTTACAAAATCTAGTTTTAGTAAAACTACAGGTCAGTTTAAGAAGCATCTCCCTTCACCTTTAAAATCTACAAATATGTTTCTAAATAGACTTCCTAATCCATTTAGGTCAACATCATAATCACATAACTGTTAGCTCTATAATTGATTCTTAATTGCTTATATGTGTATTACATTCATTGCTAATCCACATCATCACAGAAAAATATTATTAAGTTAAACAATACAGTTTAAATTTCTTATAATGTCATGACCTGTATCTTATTTTATTTTTCATAAAACACTTGAGTAGGTAACGTTTTGTCATACCATTTTAGAAATGGTAGAGGCGGACATAGATCATAGTGTTGCCCATTACCCTGGCAGTTATTTAAAGGGTTAATGTATGTATGTCATATGCCAAATCTGAAATTTAGATTACTCTGCCATTTCCATTGGAGCTTACTCACTGGAGCCTAGAAAATATGTTACTACTTGAGTTGGCAGCTCAGATCTCCCTGGCTGGGTAAATATGCAATAGTTAGTGATTTGTTTAGGCGACTGGAATCTTTTAGGATTCAGAAAAATAAAACTTTAGAATAAGTGAAGGTTGCTATATACCATAGAGAAGGACTTAATAAATTTAAGAAAATATCCTTCCGTATATGGAGATGCCATAAACACAAAAAAATACTTAAGTACTACTAAGTCAAAGATCTCAGCTCCCAATATAAGTCCTATTATTTTTAATTTGGCAAAGATTATTATAAATTTGTTGATTTCACTGTCCTGATGAAAATTTGATTTTTTTTTTTTTTTTTTTTTTAGGAATTTTATTAACCTGGTTTGGGCTGGGAGCAGTGTCTCAGACCTCTAATTCCTCCAACTTTGTGTGGCTTAGGTGAGAGGATTACTTGAGATGAAGGGTTCAAAACCAGCCTGGGCAAAATAGCAAGACCCCATGTCTATAAAAATTCAAAGATTAGCCAGGCATGTTAAAAAGTTAAAAACTTAGCCCAAGAGTTTAGGGTTGCAGTGAGCTATGATCATATCACTGCACTCCAGCCTGGGCACCAGAGCAAAAACTTGTCACTTATAAAACAAAAACAAAAAACCTGGTGCAATTCTAATCAAAATGTAAGTCAGATAGTTTCCTAATTGTCAAAGAGATAAAGAGCAATAAATTGTACTTCTGACCTCAAGAGGCTTATATGTGGGGAAAAAGTAGCAAGCAACTATAAAAAATTATCTATTGCATAACAAATTATCTTCCCTGTATAAACTTAACATTTTTGCTCACTACTATTAGTGATAGAATTTCTTCATTTTTTTCTCTCTATTCTCAAAATAATTACAAGATTTAAGATTCATAGTACTTTGTTCTAAAAATATATGGACTTTTTATCCCAAAAACATCAACTGCAAAATAATAATGATAAAAAATTACATGCTGCTGGGGAAACAAAACATGTTCCCTCTATTTATAAACTCATGCAGCAGAAGTATTTTAAAGCAAAGTACTGATTGACAGTTTTACTTCAACTTTTGCTTGCTCTCACTATGTTAGAACAACCTCAAAACCATCCTGGTGAAAATACCATTATTTTCCTGGTTTACTCAGATCTTGTGACAAATTAAGTGATTAAATAGCAATGCTGATATTAAATTACAATGCAATCTAGTTGGTGAAAATGGAGCATGAGTAAATGCATTTGCTTTGCTTTGCAGGTCATTATAAAATATATTTCTATTAATAAACAAAATATTTCAGCAACTATCATTAATAACAGAATATATAGGCTAATTTATTAATTAATGAAACAGATTTTACTATCATCAGCCAAATTTAAAAAACTTAAACTTCTAAAATAATCCATTTATTACAAAACTTCAAATACAGCAAAATGAAGTAATTTAATTAGTTTCATTGTTTCTCAGTGCTATCATTGATATTAATAAAAGCTCATAAAGCTGTAGTAAATTCTGGTTCATATTTTTGCCGCTACCACTAGTAAGATGCAATTTTCTCTGGATCTGACCTTTGGTTTATTGCAGTATAAAATGTAGTTCTCAATGAAATTAAAGTAAAGGAAATCTATAATGTATTTTTCTATTCAACTCCACACAAGTTTTAGATTCTATCAAGTAGGAAATTGAATCCAAATCATTCATTTTACAGTATTTTATTATAACACTATAGATTTCTAAAAAGCTATTATATTAAAACAAAATAGAGTTTTAAATTTCTACTTCTGCTTTTATTGTCCATAAAATTTTCAATTAATTTTATTGCAGCTCCATTAATATAGTTCAAATTATTTTCTAGCTGTGTTATAATAATTTTGACTGAAAAACCAACTTATCCAAGCCTTCCCATTAAAATTTGAAATAAATCTCTGGAATCTCACAAAAATAATCTAGAAATTTCGTAGGGAAGTTTAAATTATAAAATCTGGCAATATTATGAAGCAGAGCTCATAGATGTATTACCAATTTTGTGAATGGAGATCACTGTCTTTTTACTTAAGAAGGTATATTTCCCATATGATGCTGACTTCTATTTTGACCTTCAAGCAAAACAAAAATTGAACATATGTATTCTGTAAATGTTGATGACCATTTACAAAAAGAACGGTTCACTTAATCTCTTTTTCCTACCATAGCATTCCTAAAGTATCAACACAATTCCAAATTTGACACATATATATAAAACAACATTTCTAACATGTTATAGCTCAAATATTTATAGCAATGACACACTTGATATTTGAATTGATGCATTCACAGATGCTTTTTGTAAGGGTATCATCACTCAACAATGACTAAAATGTCCTGAACACCCATCTGGTCGCTGCTATTTACTGACCTACGTGATTGTGAGATAAATTCTTAATAGCACTTTGCATAAGAGTTCAAAAAATATCTGTTGAATCAAGATGGAAATTTGTTGCAGAAAGAAAAGAGATATTGCATTAGTTTTCTATACTGTGTAGTAAATTTTCACAAATTTGCAGCTTAAAATAGCACACGTTTATTATTTCTGTGTTTCTGCAGGACAGAAGTCAGGCATATCCTAGGTAAGTTCTTTACTCCAGGGTCTCACCAGGCTGAAATTCAGGTGTTGACTGGGGCTGTGGTGATCAGAGCCTAGACTAGAGAATAATCCATTTCCAACATCTTCACGTTGTTGACAAAATTCACCTCTTTGCAACTATTGCACTGTGGTTCTATGTTCTTACTGTTGGTCAGGGATTGCTCGCAGCACCCAGTGGCAGCTACAGTTCCTTGCCACATGGCCCCCTCCGTATGGCCCCCTCTATATGCTCTCTCACCACATGGAAGCTTCTTCAGAACTAACAATAGAGAGAGAGAAAGGGAGAGAGACTTTTACTTCAGGGATGATCCATTTTCTCTTTGAGTTCTTTTACCTGTAAAACCAGAACCACTTAGATTAATCTCCCTTTTGATTAACGAAGAGAAACTTATTTGGGATCTTAATTACATCTCCAAAATGTCTTCATCTTTACCATATTTCACTGATGAGAAACAAGTAACGTTCAAGGAGAGAAGATAATATAGGAAGTGAACACCAGAAGGTGGGAATGACTGGAGTCGCTTCAATTTCTACTTGACAAAGATGGAATTGTGATAAGTTCAGAAAATATTCAACTTACTCTTTTTATATATGAAGATATCGAGAAGGAATCAATGAGGTCACGGTGTCCTAAGGTCAAATAAGATAAGGGTTGATATGAAAGTCAGTTAAAATAGTTAACAGAACACTAACAATAGACAAAATCCTCTTCATTTGAATTATCTTACGTTGCCTAGACGGCTGCTACACTCAGTCACCTGTCACTTATTGTAAGAAATAAAGAAGCGGGGTGAGGACAAGGGAGAGAGATGTAGGTTGCTCTGGGCAAATTCACATAGGTAATTCTTGCTTGAAAATTTTTCATGTTGTAAGTTGTGAGTTCAGCTGGGCAACAATGGCTCTTAACTCTTCCCTTTGAAGTGACTTTTATTCCTTACAAGAATCAATTTAGGATAAATAAAATTATTTGCAACAAACCTTCCCACCACCCAAGAAAAATCAAAGTGTTTATATTAAGCTCCACGGGAGGAGGAAAGTGTTCTTACAAATTAGATTTTGAGCATTATTTGATTTAATTTTTAAAAGCCAACTGTAAATGTAGCAAAGAGTTTCAACTTTTTCCACTGGAAATTTAATCTCAAATGTGCTCTTTAGAATGATAGAGCTACACCTTTGAGAAAGGGTTGTTTATCAGATATTTCTTTAAGGACAAGGTAAGCCAACAGTTGGCAGCCAATTTCTCCTTTCCAAAGTTTTGGGCAAAGCAGAGGTCATCTATTCCCAAATTCTACCTCTAGAGTAGAAGAACAGGAAAGAAAATGATGTGATTGTATAATATTTTTTTTTCCTACAAACTTCTCTCTAAATAACATTGAAATGGTCAGATAGTCACATGAAAAGTGATGTATAATTTATTTGAATTATTAATTATAACAATGAACACCTAGAAAGTCATTTGTTGAAAAAAATGTTTTTACTAAGCATCTATTATGAACTACACAATAGTTAGTTCATAATAGATGAGAGATTACATCCCTATACACTTTGGGAGAAGTGGAGAGAGCACCTTAACCCAAATATCTAGTAATGAAGAATCGTTAGGCATATTATAATATGTTCACATTGTTAAATGTTAAATAATCATTACTATACTATTTGTGACAAATTCTTAATAACATTTTAAATTGAAATTTTAAATGATAAGGGATTTAAATTAATATTTGCATGGATAAATTGTAGTATATTTATATTATAAAATCACATACAACAGTTGAAGTAAATAATCTAGAACATAATGTTAAGCATAAAAATAAGTTGTACAAGAATAGTTTTAGCATAATCATAAAATACTGCATAGCAAAAGTACAGAAAATGTACATAAACAATAAAAAAACAAATTCTGCTTACTTTTTATGTGGGAGAAAGAGATTTGGGAGAGAAGAAAAAAGACTTCAATCATTTTTGTTAAATTTGTTTTTTTAGCTTCACATAGGCACTTGGGGTACAGTAACACTTTTCTTAAAACTATTTGCATTCTGAAATACTTCACTGTTAACTTAAAAAACAAACAACTTTTTGTTCCCACATGTTGAGAGAATATGTAATATTTGTCTTTCTGTGCCGGGCTTATTTCACATAACATATCTTTTTTAAAAATTGTACCTTTAGATATAAAGAGTAGACTAATGCTTACCAGAGGCTTGGAAGTATGTTGTTGTGGGGGAGATAAAAATGGTTTGTTAATGGGTATAAAAATACAACTAAATGTAATAAGATCTACTGTTCAGTTGCACAATAGGGAAGCTAATAGTTAACAATAATTTATTATGTCTTTCAAAATAACTAAAATAATGGAATTAGAATGTTACTAACACTGAGAAATAACTGCTTGAGATGATAGATATTCCAGTTACTGTGATTTGAACATTACACATGATATGCTTGTTTCAAAATATCACATTCACCCCATAAATACATACAACTATTATGTATCCATAATAATTGTAAATTAAATATAAAATTTTAAAACATAGGAATAAAAATACTGGTAGAAAAAAAACCAGCATATCTTTGAATTTTGGTACCCTATTCAATGTGCATGTACTGACTTTATAATTGGAAAAAAAAGCTATCTTTCAATTTAGTTTAAACTAATGATTTTTCTAACTTTCTAGGTCATTCAGTTACTAAGTTATGTTAGTATTTGTATTTTTATAGTTTGTGCATTATTTCTATAAAATTAGCCACACCTGGCTAATTTTTTTGTGTTTTCAGTTGAGACAGGGTTTCACTATGTTGGCCAGACTAGCAGACTAGTCTCATACTCCTGACCTTGTGATCTGCCTGCCTCGGCCTCCCAAAGTGCTGGATTACAGGCATGAGCCACAACACCTAGCTACAATTTGTATTTTCTAAATTTTTATAGCTTACATTTAGTTTATTTAGAAAATAATTATGGAAATAATATCATAATATTTTCTATTCTCAAAGACAGGTCCTACTCTCCTGTAGATGTATGTAAAATATTCTGAAGTAGGATTTTTTTTTTTTTATTTCTAAAAAACATAATTAACTCATTCAATCTCCTTTTGTATCAGAGTAGTTGGTAGAAGAAAACACTACAAATAACTTGTGCCTTTAGAAAGTCTTGTTCTTATCTAGGATAACGTTAAATTTAGTATACATATGTTTCAACCACGTAGAAGATAAAATTTGAAGTTATTAAGTTCAGGTAGATGTAAATTCAAAAATGCTTTTTAAGAAATCTTAATTGAAAGAAGAAATTAGTTATGGTTTGATGTGATTTAAGTTAGAACGTGTCTTCCTTTTAACTTTTATCTTCTCTTCTTCCTGAACTTGATTAATGATGGGCTTCTGAAGCTGATTCAGTTCTGAAAAGCTTCCTGAAAACAGAAATTACATCAATAGTCAGTTACTACAGCTGCTGGTTTCTATTCTAATCCAACACATATGCTACATAATTACCAGACACTACACCAATGTTGAACCTGGGTGCCCCAGCAGTGCATGAGATTCCACAAGTGATCCTTCTGTTGTCCAACTCAGCCTGTGTTCTTGCTTCAAGATCAGGTAGTTTCATTTAAAAGCTTCTCTAGGAATAACACACTGGTAATCTTAACTTTTGGAAAGATTCTATTTTCCAGTTCCCACTTCTGGTAAACTCCTGCTGTTGTGGATTATTCACTCCCATAGTTCAGCAGGATGAAGTGATACAGCTCTTTCACTCCTGCATTTCAGCAAGTTCTGAGTTCTTGTCTCATGACCAAGAGGAATGAGGTGTGTGGATACTGGAGAGTGAGTGAGGCAGAGGAGAATTTTACAAAGTGACAGAAAGAAAGCTCTTAGCAGCAACAGGGAACCTGAAAGTGGGTTGTTGGCTGTGAGACTGAGTCCAGGGTTTTAATGGACTTAGAATAGGGAAATGCATGCTGATTGGTTTGTGGGTGGGCTTGGAAAAAATCACCATTCAGAAAGAGGTACAATAGTGTAAGAATCAATAGAGGGCTGAAGTGAAGGCTTGACCCAGGACCTTGGCCCAGAACCAATCAGGGGCTGAGAGTACAAAATGGAAATGGAAGTTTCCACTCTGGTCCATAGACTGTACCCAGGACTAGTAATTTGGTGCTCACACTTCAGACTGTTCTTGGCTTGAAGGCTGAATTTCACCAGGCACCCATCCATCTGCCCAGGAATTTTTCTGCTTCCTATCACTATCACTACCGAATTATAAAAATCTCCCAATGCTGAATAGCATTCATTTTTACCTCTAACTTTTAATTCTACATTTAAAAATATATTTTATCTTCTGTATTCCATAGTGATACCAAGACCAAAAATGTAATCAATAATAGCTACCACTAATAGAATATCAAATAGGTTCCAGGAGCTTTACATATATTCTTTTTATTCTTTTAATAACTCAAATTCAGTATTATTTACTCTGTTTTACAGATGAGGCAGTTAAAGTTCAAATTTGTATAAAACATATACAATTTCATAAGAGAGTGTATGTTTTATCAAAGACTGCACAATTTCCACTAAGATATAATGCCTGCTATCAAAACAGAATAGTGATGGCCCCATCACTATTTTTATTTCCCCAAAAGAGGGAGCTGTCTGTTCCTCTTTATTTTAGCATTTTAGAGGAGAGAGATAAAATGAAGACAGTAAGGCAAAATGAGTCTAAAGAAAAGCAGAGAAAATTAAGAATGGATGAAAAATTGGGTAGAATATTTAAGAAATATCAATGTTGAAAGTACATTTTAGAGAATACAAACACTAAGAAATATGCAAAAGCAGAAAAAAAATTAAGAAATAATGAAACTTCTTTCATCAGCTCCTTAGGAAATATACCCCCAGATATTCAAAATTAGATGTTAAATTAATCTGAGTATCTAATCTTGAACTGTAAACATTTATTCTTAAAGGATAATGGAAGTGCTGTTTTGAGGTCAAGCATTCTTAAGCCAATTCTCATTATAAATATTTATTTTCTGAATTGTCCTTCATGCCTCCTTAAAAAGAGCTGAAAAATAATGAATATATTCAACTCCTATATTTTGACTGACTTTAACTAAAAATCCTTCTGTCTTTAAGTATTCAAGGTAATTAAACTAATAAAAGCACACATCATTACTTAAAATCACAAGAATATTCTTTGTGATTAAATCCTGATTATCACAGGTTCTTTTCTACACAGGATATGATTTTTAATCCTTTCAAGAAGCATATATGTATCATGATTTCTTAATGGAATACAGAAATACTGTTGAACGCATTAATACATTTTAGTTCTAGTACAGATAGAGATGCCAGTTAGATATGTACATTATTTAGTATTTATTGCTTTCCCTTCCAGTATTATGCACCATACACAACTGATTTTATAGTTATTAAAATATCAGAAGTAAAAAACATATATTATTTTGACCTAAAATGATTTTAACTTCTTAACACTTTTGAATCTCACCCAAATTCAAAGTCTTTCATCTGTAGATAAAGATGAAGTTGAATGTTATTTTATGTCAGCTTAATTTTGTTTAAAATTATATTCATCAATATTATATTTAAAATTATATAATATCTGAGTAACCTGTAATGACAACTTGATTTTTAAAAATTTTTAGTTAGACCTTAACAAATATAGCCATGCCAGCTGTAATTTACTATTACAATGTTTAAAAGGGAAAAAAATATTTATTTTGAGCATGTTTAAAATTATTCAAATAAAAATGCCTAATATGTAATATTATAATAAATACTGTACAATGTATTTCACATATGCAATTTGAAAATTATAAAACAAAACTCGTTACAAAACACAATAAATGGGGCATTACCAGTATTACATAATCTATCTAAACAACTTTCTGAGCAGGCCCTCCTCCTTCCTCTGAAAACAAGATGACCACGCTTATGTTTTTATCATGCCCTCAATATTCGTTAAATTTTGTGACATATAAATATGCATGCCTATCTAAAATATACATTTTATTTTATATTTATAAACACAGTAGAAAATTCTATGCAGTCTTCTGCGAAATTTTCTATCAAATTTATATTTCTATAATTTATCATGATTGAAGTATGTATATTTGGTATGTTTCAGTACTGTGCAATATTTCATTGTTTTAATGATCCATAGTTTATTTATTAATTCTCAAGTTGATGAGTGTTTAGGCTGTTTCTAGCTTTTCCTCCTCATGAGTAATATTACTCTAACATTCTTCTTTTTATCTGGTGTTATTAAGTGCAAAAGTTGCTTTTGTGAATGAGTCATATTTATGGAGCTTAAATTATGGTCATTATAGGTTAAACTGACTTAACAAATGGACCAAAATATGTAAATGACTCAAATATATTAAGTTTCTATTTCTTGCTTATGTATCAGTTCAAAATAGGTGTATGATCTCCATTCGGTAATTCAGAAATCAAGGCTTCTTTCCTCTTTTGCCACATAATTGTGTGTGTGTGTGTATGTGCATGTATATATAATATAATCATATATATAATATATAATACAATTATATATAATATATATAATATATAATATAATTATATATATAATATATATAATATATAATATAATTATATATATAATATATATAATATTTATAATATAATTCTATATAATGTATATTGTATATAATTCTACATAATATATAATATAATATGTATATATGCATATATAATCATATATTTTATATGATATATAATTTCATAATTATATAATTATACTATTATATAATTTTATAATTATTATAATATATTATAATAATATAATTTTATAATTGTATTATATAATTTTATAATTATATAATATTATATAATCATACATATTATATTATATAATTATATATAATACATATGATTATATATAATATATATTATATAATCATACATATTATATTATATATAATTATATATTTATATATTATATAATATATAATATGATAATTATATAATATAATAATATATAATATATAATATAATATGTATGATTATATAATATATAATTATATAATCTATATAATTATATTATATAATTATATGTATATAATATATGTATATAATTATATAATTATATTATATAGATTATATAATTATATATTATATAATCATACATATTATATTATATATTATATATAATTATATATATAATATGTATATATACATATATAATCATATATGATTATATATGTGTTTGTGTATTTATGTACCCATAATTATGATTACATATGTGTGTGTATATATATGATTATATATGTGTGTGTATATATGTACATATAAATACATATATATATGACTATCAGAAGTTCAAAGAGAACATGAAGGTAGCATATGTATCTCCCAGAAGTCTTGGCTCAATAATAGTGTACCCCACTGTGATGAACTCAATTATATTTCTCCCAAATTCACACATTAATGCCCCAAACCTCAGTATTTCAGAAAGTAACAATATTTGAAGATAAAAATGAGATCATGAAGGTGGGATCTTAATCCAATATGACTGAAATCTTTAGAATAAAGTGTAAGGGATAGCAGACATGCACACCTAGAGAAGAATGGCTGTGTCAAAAAAGAGTGACAAACTAGTGGCATCTGGAAATCAAGGAGACAGCCCTCAAGAAAAACAGAACCTGGGCATGCTTTGATCTTGTTCTTCTAGCTTCCAAACCTATAAGAAAACAAATTTCTTGTGTTTAAGACACCCAGTCTGTTATATTTTGTGGCCATCGCCAGCAAGCTAGTACATTTCTTTTTGCTCTTATTCCAACAATGTAAACAAGTCACATGGCTTTCCCTACCACAGTGAGGGCCGGGATACACAGCCCCTGACTGAGTGCCTATTACAGTCAAATGCAGTCATGGTACTACATCTCTGTCACAAAGATTATATGAATTTACCAGCCTGAGAGAATAATGCTGTATTTTATACCCAAAGAAATTGTTTACTTTTTGTTCCAGTTTTCTATTCCCCTAAGTGCATGAGAGAATCCATCAATCTATATCTGCTGTGACATTTTGCATTTCAGACTTCTTATTTGCCAATTGAATGGGTATAAAATGATATCACGTTAGAGTCCTCCTTCCAGCTTCCTTCACTGTCAATGATTTTGGACAGCTTTTCATATGTATGTTAGCCACGTGTATTGACTATTCTGTAAATAATGTGCTCATTTATATTGCCCAGTATTCTATCAATATATTTAGCGTTTTCTTGTTGAATTCTAAGGTCTTTATAAAATTATATTAATCCTCTTAGTTATTTGCAATTCAAATAACTTCTGCCAGTTTACATTTTTATTAAAATGTCTTAAATATACAAAAGGCTTTAGTTTTAACATACATGCATTTCTCAATTTCTTATGGTTGCCATACAGTGTACTTTTACTTCAAGTTCTAAAACATCTTGATTTACTTGTTTTTCAGGGAGTTCTCATTTTTACATTGGTCATTAAAGTTAATCTGTCACTGGATTAAGAAGGAAGTAAGAGTGATACCTCATGGAGGGAGTGACAGAAACCTGGCAGAATAGAGAGGGCTTTAAAAGAGAACATCCAATGGCATCTTAGAGTACAGAAAACAGACCTCAGCAATGCTTGCCAATTTTTAACCTCTCTAACCACACATCCTCAAGCTACTGGAAAGATCAGTTTGATTGGGATGTGTTTAAATAAATAAGACCTACAGAATGCTGTTCATGCTATCAATGATTATAAAAACAAGGAATGTCACAAAATATGAGTAAATGCATTACATGTAATAGNGAGAACATCCAATGGCATCTTAGAGTACAGAAAACAGACCTCAGCAATGCTTGCCAATTTTTAACCTCTCTAACCACACATCCTCAAGCTACTGGCAAAGACAATTTGATTGCTCTATGATAAAATAAATAAGACCTACAGAATGCTGTTCATGCTATCAATGATTATAAAAACAAGGAATGTCACAAAATATGAGTAAATGCATTACATGTAATAGCAGAAGCCAAAACAAAATAAACAGGAAACAACAGATACCTTCCTTAAAATCATTGAGTCATTGAATAAATTAATAATAAAAATATTTGTATAAAATGATGGCACAAAATAAGTACCTAAAAGATGTGTTATGTAAAGATAGTAACAGAAGTCAACAAATTGAGACACAGAAAGATGCAAACTGAAAGATACAGAATGAGTACAACTGAAAACCAAATTGCTGTTATGAGGAAAATCCTTCTTCAGAAATCATAGTGAACATACAAGAAAAGCCAAAATATTAAATCAATATACAGAATATATTTATATGAAAAAAACCATGATGCAAGATAAGATAATTGATGTCCCTGAAGTAAATAATACAAATAATGTTCAGAGAGATACCTTGGCAAAAATATTTTAAATTATATAGACACTAAATTCGCAGAATAAATATACAGAACAATTTTTTAAGAATTCAGGATATTCCATATACCAAGAACGGTGATAAAGATAAGCAAAAATTGAGATCCAGATATTATGCACACCAAAACCAGTGAACTTTAAAGTAAATAATTTTTTAGATCAGAAATAGTAAGAAAACATCAGCTATAAGAGTAAAATCAGGCTAGCCTTTAGATTTCTCTACAGAAACACTATTTGCCAGAAAATAAGTAAAGCAGTGATTGCCAAGTTATGAAGAAAAGGAAGTGTGATCCAAGAATATGACACTCATCTCAATAGTCATAAAAGAATTAAAGCAACTGGCTGACATTTTGTAGTATAAAAGAGTCTGAAAATATAAAATGAGTAATTCTGAAGAAAAATTCTTGGTAATTAAATTCAACAGTCTAAAAAATAATATAAAGAACTTTAGGATGAAGGAGGCTTGGTGATTTATTGATAATGACTATTAAATTTACTTAAATATAAAGTCAAAAATAAATCCTGTTGGGAATATGACTGGATAATATAGTGCTATGATTGCTATCAAACTTAAAACAGTCTGGTCAACAAAATTGGAAGGTCAAGAGAGAAGATGTTGAAGAAATATGGATGCTAGGAGCTTGACATCTTTCATTCCAAGGAATTATTACATTATCTTACATTTAAATGTATATAAGTGTAATTTGGGTGCCTTTTAAATTGAGTTTATATTTTCTCATTTTTAAGATAATTACTATGTAAAATCTTGATCCATTAATAAAGTTAAAAACAGCAAATAATTTGTTGTAGAAAAGTTAGAAAACTGTTATTGTAAAATTCATATTTTAAAAAAGCGAAGAAACACAGGTTTGTATATAAAAGGAATACATGTAAATGCTATTTCTCAATGGTAGAATCATCAATTTTGATTTAACATTTTAGTTGTTTTTCTAAAATCACTAAGTAGTATTTAAAATAAAACAGTTTTAAAAATGTAGAAGATTATAATGGAAAGGTTAAAAATATAAACATAAATATTTGATAAAAATTAATCCAATCATAGAAAATTAATTTTTCTCTGTCTTAAAACGGCATGGAAACATTGTTTGGTTGAATATTTTATCATATATCTTACAGCATTAGTTCCTCCTTATACATGATATCAATTTCTATAGTTTCAGTTACACATGGTCTGGGTTAAGCCCAGTTCAAAAATATTAAATTGAAAATTCTAGAAATAAACAGTCCATAAGTTTTAAGTTGCATGTAGTTTTGAGCATTGTAATACTATCTTGCACCATCCAATTATGTCCAACCAGAAATGATATGATTCATATTCCTGTGTCCAGCAGCTCCACACTCTCTAAGCTGCCTGCTGCCTGCCCCTTAGTTATTTGGTAGTCATCTCAGTTAGTTATCAGATCCACTGTTGAGATATCACAGCACTGTTGAGATATCACTGTTGAGATATTTTACTTAACCATGGCCCCAATTGATGTTGGTAATTCGGATATGCCAAAAAGAAGCTATAAAGTCCTCCTTTTAAGTGAAAGAGTGAAAATTCTTGATTTAATAAAGAAAAAAAAACTTTATTACAGTATAATGTTATAATCGTTCTAATTTATTATTACTGTTTTAATATCTGACTGTGCCTAACATACATTAAACTTTATCATAGGTCTGTATGTAGAGGAGAAAATATAATGTATATAGGATTCAATACCATCTGTGATTTCAGGCATCCACTGGAGACCTTGAAACGTATGTCTGACAAATAATTCAGGATTCCTGTATGCACATTCAAATTTGATAAAAGCCCTTTGCCATGGAATTAATTCTTACATAATGAAACCCAAGGGCATCGCAGAGTGCTAGTACCAGCAACGGAGGTTTCTCATTAATGTGTACAGATTCACTACACAAAGCAACATTCTCTTTGTCTTGTGACAGCTTCTTCGTGGCTGCTTGAAACCTCAGTGGACTTGTACTACATTTGTTATTCAGCCTAAGTTCTGCAGTGCTAGAATGAATCCTGCTCTCTTAATGCATTCAGTGTCTTTGATAAGCTAAAATACACAGGAAATTGTTCACTTTGGGAAAAAGATTAACTAATTCAGGACACAAAATTCAATTTAGTAAGGGAAAGGTCACTTGTAAACTATATTCTGAGCATCTGATTGAAATCCCTGGGTCAGATACCAACTAATCAAGACTAATCAAGAGAGAGGTTTTGTTATTATTATTTTCTTTAGAATAACAAATGGTTTTGATAAGGTATGCCTTTTTTATTTTACTGCATATTTTTAAGGATGTCTACCTAGATTTTTGTTTATTTTCTACACAATCAGAATGACACTCTAGTTTCCTTGAATATTTATACTTCATTCAGACTTTTTAAACCAAGTCTAAAAACCTCTACAAATAATGCAAAAAGATGTTTCATAATTGCTATCACCTAAAAATGTCTTGTACCTTTATACATACCAAGAATAATTAAATTTTCTCTCATTTAAAATATCTCCCCTCCTGCTCACATCACAGTGTTCACGGCATCTGTGTGCCAACTTTTCCCAGAACACCTGGTCAATCCTTTGCTGCCAGATGGACCTGCTGATGCAGAACAAAACAGGGAATAGTTGTAATAAATAATTCTGTGGGGGATATTGTTAGTAACATTATTGGTCCAGTCTGCCTTGACTAAAAATTGTAGCAATTCATAGCCTCCATTTATCTGTCGAGAACTAGGAAATTATTCAGAGGTGTCAGAAGGCAAGGTGATAGAATGAAAAAGTGCTGGCTTATAAATCGTTGAATTGTGCAGTCTGTGTTACTCGCTTTGTTTCTTTGGGGCCCACTTTTCTATCTCTAAAATGAGAGAACTAAATATTGAGAGGATTGAATGAGATGTTGCTTGTACTTTATTCAGGTTTATAGTTCAAAAACACAGTGTGAGCATTGAACTTGTTGACACCAGAAAGACAAGAGATTTTTAAAATGGCCTATATTTTTAGGTTAACATGTGCCTTTTAATATCATCTGCATTCTCAAAAAAAATGGGAAAATAGTCATATTGTAACAAAGTGATATTATTTTAACAAACTTTTGTGAATAACTACTGCTGGATGATGAATATTCATGTTGTAAGAGCTGAACATCAACGATGTTACTATATGCCAGGCACCATGGCAGGAGCTGAGACCCTTAAGCCCCACTAAGAGAGACTATGAACTGTAGGGTTCACAGAAGGACACCTGCTCAACAGATAGAGAAAAGCAGAACATAAATGGTTAAATTGGTTAAATGTGGAAATGGAAGCTTCCTGACAAGTGTAAGCAAGCTAGCTCTTACTTGGCAAGAGAAAAAGGGGTAGCATGAGAATTTAATGTAAGGATGTTTCAAATGTCAACAAGTGGAAGTGAAAAGGAATTAAATTACAAGAACTTTCGTCAAGTAACTGAAAAATTAATTGCAGAAAGATAAAATTTCACATAGACAAAAATTAAATGCACAGAGGCACAAGCAAATTTTATAAAAGATAAAAGCTAACACTTAACCAATCAGTATTAATGGATTTCCAACTTCAGCTGCAATTTTAAAGAGCTTAATGGACATCACTTATATTCTTCTAACAAGAAATGGTTATACAGACTGAAAATCAATGGTGGTTCTTGAAGAGCTAAGGTTGCTGGGTAAATTGCTACCCTGAAATCTGGAAATCCTTAAAAAATGTCCATGCAGAAAATAGGAGCTGAGATCTGCTTATCAGGAGAAGAACCTCACAGAATCTTAAATGAATGTTCTTAAAAAAAAGGGATTCATTTACCTGGAGTAACAAATGACTCTCCATAAGAATGCAGGTTTTGACCAACAGGAGTTTTAATACATTCCACAACTAAGGAGAGCATGAGATGTATTCTCCAAGGCAGTGTCTCCCTGAAGGAAAATAACAAGAGGGTTTCATGGGGCAGTGGAAAGGGGAGAGGGGGCATTATTGCATGTATAGAAGGCATCCCAGTGGGGCAGATGCAGTAAGTCATTATGCTTGCACATAGGTTGCATGTTACAATAATAAAGCTATTGCCCTTCATACGGTGGAGATCTTAGCATGATAATAAGAAAAGTTTACTTGGGTTAATGCGTAGTTTGCTGGGGTCTGTTAGGAGCTTGTTCCAGCCAATTAACTGAACACATTCTACACAGAGTTTGGGGAAAAACGAAATCACTGTTTACAAAATTAAAACAGTGAAAAAATTATGACAGCGAAAGAGATTTAACCTAACTGACTCCATCTTACCTCTAACCCTTAAGCTGCCTTGTTATCCTAGGCATAGGTTGAACTAACTTTGGGAGGAACTTTGTTTATAGTTTAACTTAGAAACAAAGACAATTAAAAGCCCTTTCCCAAAAAAGCCCCCTTCTTGCCTATGACCAGACTGCCTTTGTAAGACCAACACATTAGCCACAGATAAGAAATTATGGTTTAGGAGTCATGCAGCAAGAGGCCACTAGATTCTGAAAGTCCCCAAGTGTTCTTAGGAATAATATCACTTTTGTAAAATCTAAGATTGGTGCTCAAGAAACCCTCTAGATCCTGCATTCTGAGGCACCAGCTGGCATCACCCAGACCTGTAATCTGGCTCAACCAGTTCTGTGAATCCACCCAGGAACAGAAGACCGCAAGAAGTAACCACTTTGACCCTCTATGATTTTGTCACCAACCTGACGGATCAGTACTCCCAACTCCCTGGGCCACTGCTTACCAAATTATCCTTAAAAAACCCTGTCTCCAAATTTGGGAGAGACAGATTGAGTAATAAAACTCTGGTCTTCTCTTTAGCTGGCTCTGTGTGAATTAAACTCTTTCTCTATGGCAATTCCTCTGCCTTTATAAATTGGCTCCATCTGAGCAGTGGGCAAGAAGAACTCATTGAGCAGTTACAAAAACAGGCTGCAAAGCCGTAAAAGAGGCTGATTGCTCAAGATGATTACATTCTTATAGTTCCCGGAGACTGCCCTTATCTTCTTACACTGATAGGAAAACATGAATGGTAATTTTGTCAGCAAAAACGGGTCCTGATCAAGACCCCAAGAAAGATTTCGTGGACCTCGTGCAAGAAAGAATTTGAGGTGAGTCCATAAAGTGAAAGCAAGTTTATTAAAAACGTGAATGAATAAAAGAATTGCTATTCCATAGGCAGAGCAGTGGTATGGGCTACTCAACAGATTATACTTCTAGTTATTTCTTGATTATATGCTAAAGAAAGGGTGAATTTTTCATGAGTTTTCTGGGAAAGGGGTGGGCAATTCCCAGAACTAAGGGTTCATCCCTTTTTTAGACCATATAGGGCAACTTCCTGACATTGCCATAGCATTTGCAAACTGTCATGGTGCTGGTGGGAGTGTCTTTTAACATGCTAATGCATTGTAATTACCGTATAATGAGCAGTGAGGACAACCAGAAGTCACTTTCATCGCCATCTTGGTTTGGGTGGGTTTTGTGGACTTCTTTAGCACACTGTTTTATCAACAAAGTCTTTGTGACCTGTTTCTTGTGCCAATCTCCTGTCTCATCCTTTGACTTAGAATGCTTAACCTTCTGAGAATGCAGCCAAGTGGGTCTCAGCCTCATTTTACCCAGCCCCTATACAAGATGGTGCTGCTCTGGTTCAAACACTTCTGACAATTTAAACAAATTTCTAAATGCAAAGTGTGGACTAGTGTAAGAATGATAAAATAGGGGCTGTAGTTTTCAGGTGGGTGGGACATGTATTTATGGGCAATCTCTCCAAGAATCCCTAGTAAATATCTAAGAAAGATACCCTACTGGTTCTGGCAGAGAAAGGGAAAAAGAAAGACTTCTGAATTACACCCAAAGTCTTCTCCATAACAAAGTCCTCTCTATAGATGAACCACTTAACTGGAGGCTTATTCCACCTTAGGAAAAGGTAATTTCTCCACTCTAAAATCCTCTAGACTATCTGTTTCACCTAAAGAAAAAGAAAAGCTGAGAATCACTTATGAAAGTCACAGCACAGAAAAATAGACACATTAAAAGAATGAGATTTAATAATGATATTACACACTGTTTCCTCTGCCCCATGCTTTACCCCCAGGCCAATAAAGATTCAGTAGAAAAAGAGTTGATTATAGCTGAAATAGCTGCAAGGCACAGTCTTTATGAGAGTAGTACTTAAGGGACCCCAAAATCAACAGGAGAGACAAAAGCAACGTCACCAGAGGAATTTGAAATCTGTGGCACATAAAACCTCAACATTAAATACAGCCCAGCTCAAAGCCAGACTAACACAAAACCTTCCATTAAAGCCTATTTAGCTCAGTTACTGTTAACCAATACATCATGTCCAGCTTCCAGCCAAATATGATTAAGTGTTGATATAGTTAGACATTGTGTCCCCACCCAAATCTCATCTTGAATTGTAATTCCCATAATCACTGCATGTCGAGGAAGAGACCAGGTGGAAGGAATTGGATAATGGGGGAGGTTTCCCCATACTCTTCTCCTAATAGTGAGTGAGTTCTCAAGTTCTCACAAGACCTGATGATTCATAAGTGTTTGGTAAGTTACTCCTTTGGTCATTCTCTCTCCTGCCACCTTGTGAAGAAGATGCCTGCCATCCTTTGCCTTCTGCCATGATTGTAAGTTTCCTGAGAATTCCGTTATCATGCAAAACTGTGTGTCAATTAAACCTCTTTCCTTTACAAATTACCTAGTCTCAGGCAGTTCTTTTTTTTTTTTTTTTTTTTTTTTTTTTTTTTTTTTTTTTTTTTTTTTTTTTTTTTTTTTTTTTTTTTTTTTTTTTTTTTTTTTTTTTTTTACAAAACAAGCTTCAGAACCAAATTCAGATAAGACTCACACTTTGGGTTTATCAGGCAGGACATTTCAAATAACCACTGTTAATTTGTTAAGGGAATTTACAAACTTGATGGATATTAATCTAACTGTAGCCATAATCATTTTAAATGTGAGTAGTCTGAACACGCCAATTTAGAAGCAGAGATTGTCAGAGATAAAATAATAAATAAATGACACATTCGTAGTCAATAAATAAAAGAGGAAATCACATTAGCCAGCTATCATAACTCGATAAAGACAGTATAAGAAAACTACAGACCAATGTTTAATGTGAACATTGATGTAAAAATACTAGCAACCAAACTCAGCACCATATTCAAAGTACTACCTGATATGAAAAAGTGAGATTTATTTCTGGAATGCAATAATGGCTCATTATATATTATCAATCAATATAATACACCACATTCCAAACATGGAAAAAAACATGCATGGTCATCTCAACTGATGCAGAAAAATAATTTTACCTAATTGACACTTTTTATGATAAACACAACAAATTATGAACAGAAGAAAACTACCTCAATATAATAAAAGTCATATATTTTTAAAAATCCACAGTGAAGTGAACATCATAATATTAAAAGCTTTTCCTCTAAAATCAGGAACAGGATAAGCATGACTAGTTTTATCCCTTCCATTCAGCATAGTACAGGAAGTTCTAGCCAGGGTAATTAGACAAAAAATAAATAGAGGCACCCAATTGGAAATAAGGAAATAAAATTATCTCTGATTCCAGATGATTATCTTCTCTCTAGAAAATTCTACAGAGTCCACAAAAAACTGTTAGAACTAATAAATGAATTCAGCAAAGTAGCAAGATAAAAATTTACCAACAAAAATATTTCATTTTTACATAAAAATAATGCACATTCTTAAAAGGAAATTATAAAAACAATTCAATGTATACTAGTATGTAAGGAATAAAATAGATATTAACCAAAGGAGTGAAAGTTTTGTACAATGAAAACTGGAAGAGAAAGTCAAAAGAAATTGAAGATATAAATAGATAAAAACATATTTTGCATTTATCTACTAAAGGATTTAATATTCAGCTGTTTAAACTACTCAAAGTGATCTGCAAATTTAATGTAATCCCTATCAAAATACCAAGGATGTATTTTGCATAAATAGTCTCAAGAGACTGAACAGTCAAAATAATATTGAAAAAGAGAAAGCTGGAGGATTCATGTTTCCCAATTTCAAAATTCACTACAAGGCTACAGTAATCAAAATGTTATGGTACTGGCATAAAGGCAGATATACAGACCAGTGAAACAGGTAGAGATCCTAGAAATAAACATTTACATATACAGTCAAATAATTATTGATGAGAATACTCAACATTATTCAATGAAAACAATAACAGTGTTTTCAACAAACGGTGCAGGGAAAACCTGATGAAGTTGGAACCTTTTGTAATACCCATATATAAAATTAACTCAAATTGTCAGACTAAAATGTAAGACCAAAAACTATGAAACTTTTAGGAGAAAATGTAATGCAAAAGTTTATAACATTGAATTTGGCATTGACTTTTAAAATATGACTCCAAATGCCCAGGCAACAAAATAAAAACTAGACAGTTGGACATTACAAAAATTAATAAATTTGTGCTTCAACAGACACTGCCAATAGAGTAAAATGGTAAACCACAGAATGGGAGAAAATGTTTACATATCATATATCTGATAATGGATTAATATTTAGAATATGTAGAGAACTCTCAAAACACAATGACATAGAACAACTCAATTCAGGAATGGGCAAAGGACTTAAATAAACATTTCTTCAGAGAAGATGAAGAAGGACAAATGGTCAATAATCACATGAAAAAATGTTCCACATCACTAAACATTAAGAAAATGCAAATAAAAGCTACAATTAGATACTACCCACTCTCCATTAGGATGACTACTTTAAAAAAATAAACAAATGAAAAACAGAACATGGGTTCCCAAGGATGTGAAAACATGGGAACTCTTGCGCACTGTTGATGGGACTATAAAATGGTACAGATGTTACTTCAAAAGTTACAAATAGAATTGTCATATAATTCAACAGTTCTAATTCTGGATATACACCATAAAGAATTGTTTATAGCAGCATTATTCACAATAACAAAAATATAGAAGCAACTCAGACTTCAACCAATGGATAAATGAATCAATAAAATACAGTCTATGCAGGGAATATAATTTAACCTTAAAAAGAGAAGACATTCTGATGTATGCTACAATATACATAATCCTTGAGTACATTGTGTTCAGTAAAATAAGCAAGTCACAAAAAGCCAAGAAATTAATGATTCCACTTATTGAGATATTTAGTATAGTCAAACCATAGAGTCATGAAGTAGAATGGTCATTGGCAGTGACTGAGAAAATGTAGCGTTATTGTTTAGTGGGTAGAAAGTTTCAGTTTTCTAGAAATGAAAAATGTTATGAAGATGGATCTTAGTGATATTTGTACAACATTATGAATGTATTTAATACCGTTGAACTGTGTGCTAAAAAATGATAAGATCATAAATTATATGTTGCAGGTATTTTACCATGTTAAAAAATATTGGAAAAAATGCTGCAAAAAATTCTTCCAGAAAAAAAGAATGATTAAACACAATTAAATTGTACAAATAACTAAAATTATTCTGTTTTCTAAGTCTCAATAGTCAAATATTTCTATCCAAAATTAAATAATTGAGATGCAAATTTTTCAGCATCTCAACTACATCCCTTTCACCTCAACTACATTTCTTAAGTTCCACAAACAATTCCAGGTAAATGGCATGTTAAATTTTGAAGGAAACAAAAAATATTTAGTTAAGAATTTACTTTTATTTAGTGGAAGAAACTACACTAAAACAGATTGTCTAAGAGTCAATGTTAATTCCATTGTATGCTTTTTACATTCCTTTCATTTTAATGTAAACACTATGAAGGCAGGAAAGAAATGTTATTATTTGAAAATTTAGGCAAAGCATGTATAAGAAATTAAAATTTCTGAGTTATTAATTTCATTAGATTTGTCTAAAAAATCCATTTAGAAACTAGTTTTTGAGAACATTTAGAAAAATAACTTTTAAAGAAACCGAGTTTTCTCCAATCTTATGTAAGAGTCATAATTGGATAACATTTTGAATAAAATATTGTTTTATTTTTATTGCTTCTTCTGTTTTACTGCTGAATGTTAAAAGCTGATACTGGTTATGAGCTTGTGGAAAACAGTTCAAATT
Source organism: Cebus imitator (assembly GCF_001604975.1). Taxonomy (NCBI): domain Eukaryota; kingdom Metazoa; phylum Chordata; class Mammalia; order Primates; family Cebidae; genus Cebus; species Cebus imitator. The sequence goes on from NW_016107322.1 coordinate 3,093,974, forward strand.
GCATTCAATAACTAAATGACAAAGGTTTGTTTTTTATGAACTGAAAAGCTGTCTTCATGATAATACAACATTTTTATTAACGTCATCAAGATTGTACTAACAAAGCATTAAATTATGGGACTTGCATTATTATGCATTGTTATTTTCTAATGTATCAGCTGCACAAAATAAATGGTATTATATATGGTGAGGATTGGTGGCTAAAAGCAAACAAAAATATGTAGTTTCAATTAATTTAGCTATCAACCATGAGTTAGGTTCCCATTGTGCTCAAGGCATGCCTGGATTTTGTGAGATATACAGAAGATCTCTACCTATCCTCAAAGAATTTTAACTTAAGGATGAAAGATGTCATCTAAACAGATGGCTGGAGAAGAGGCAAAGTATAAGAATAGAATTTAATGCCTAAATATCACGAGAACTCAGGAGAGGGAGAAATGCCGGTTAATCAGAAAATATGTCTCAACCTGAGGGTGTGTTGAAGAGAACACGAGATTTTTAGACCTTTACCCAAACAATGACAGCAAAATTTAGCTACCTATATCTAAAGTACAATGTACTGGGCCTTCTTGTGCTCTGTGTTATTTAAGGCTCAGGCTGCAGCTACTGTTCAAAGTCAGCAGAGAACAATAATGTTAATATGGTTACCTCCCATACAGCTCCTGTTTTACGTCAGGCAGTGGATGAATGATATACTGTATTGTACCATGCCACCTTTTTCCCTGATAATTAGTGTGTCAGCTGTAGTTAGCTTTAGAAAATAATTTATTATGTTTACAAGAAAAACAGATAGAACTTAAATAGAAAAATCTTGGTTAATAAAGGAAGCAGGGACTGTCCAATTCAACAAGGCTGTTTGATCCTCAGTTCCAAAAATGTCTATCTGCTGACACTGTGCATGTTATTTAATTTCACTTGATCTCAATTTTTATGCATGAAATGGAAATAATGCTTTTGTGATTATTAATAATGGCTATTGGTATTAAAAAAGAAAATAATAAGTTAGGTATCTGCTAAGTAATATTCAGTACTCAATAAGTGTTTAACTCATTCTCTCCTTGTTTTTGATAACATTCTCAGCCAACATCATAACTCAACTTTAGATTCTATGACTCCATGTAGAGTCATAGAATATGACTCATACAGAGAGTAAAAGTGTTCAACATTATTGTGACTGTAGTTGCCTGATACATGGACCAATATTATTGATATTTCTGCCCTCATCCTCTTCCTGCCCACAAAATTTCATTATTCAGTTTTGTTTAAAAAGTGTATATGCCAATATAATTAGTATATTTGACAAAAAGTTGAAAAAATTAGTGACAATAAAATTATAACAGATTTAAATGTTTACATTTGATAAATATAATTTTTACTTAATAATTTCTAATTATTACTAGCATTTTGATTTAGCTCTTCCTATTACTATTCTGCATTACTTTTACACTCCTCTGAGGCACCTTTACTGACTGTTAACAATACACTTAATTTATACCTTCAAATATTTGTCAAATCTCGTTTTATTTTGAGACAGTCTTGCTCTGTCACCAGGTGCCAGACTGGAGTGCAGTGGCACAACTGCGGCTCACTGCAACCTCCCCCTCCCAGGTTCAAGCAATTCTCCTGCCTCAGCCTCCCAAGTAGCTGGGACTACAGGTGTACACCACCACGCCCAGCTAATTTTTTGTATTTTTAATAGAGACGGGGTTTCACCATGTTGGCCAGGATGGTCTCAATCTCTTGACCTCGTGATCCGCCCACCTTGGCCTCCCAAAGTGCTGGGATTACAGGCGTGAGCCACCACCCCTAGCCCAAATCTCTTTTTTTTAACTAGAATAAATAATTTTAGTGAAAAATTTGGTGAAAATTAAAGATTGTTTTTCATTTTATTTACTTGCACTAAGGCCATTGTATTATCAATTTCATATAATACAATGGCATCTTTATTGGAAATATTAACAACTGTATTATTTATACAGCATGAAGTAATGGAAACTTATGCTCGTTATTACCTTATTTTCAATTTTTTCGTAAAGCAATATATTTATTATTTATTTAAATGAACTTTTAAATTGAATTTGGCAGTTGCTGTTAACAGGACTCATTTTGTTTATTTTTCTCCTTTTGTACCATTAATTTTACTTAAATTTAATGTATACATTCTTGTTTGTATAAAAAGAAAATAGCGACATTGTAATGTTTAGAAAATTTACAGTTTCTACAAATGTGAATATTTTTAAATTCTACATGTAATTTATAATATAGATAGGTCTTGAAACCAATACAATTTCATGTTCAGGTATATTTCAAAACCTTTAGATACTGTCTGGCAAGTTAGGGGTTGACATAAAGTTTAGATTTTATTACTTGAAGTTTTTTTTTTTTTTTTTTTTTTTTTTAACTGCTTTAAAAAGAATTCTTTTGTGGATAAAAAACACAACATAGCATCTTTTTAAATTAAATAACTAAATTGAAGCTTTCATTCTAGAAACAAAAAATGTAAAACAAGGAAATGCCAGAGAAATTCAAGAATTTTTGGAAAATTTATAAGCTAATTTAAAAGAACCAAACAAAAGTTAATATTCATAAGAATTATAATACCTTTTGAAATGAATTTACTACAGATGCTATTGTAGTAAACCTAGTCTTTATTACCTTTAAATATCAAATATTTTATTCCTTTCCCTTTCTCAACTAAAATACTTCAGTGAGATGATAGAAATCTAGTACTATAGCTTATTAACTCATTGTTGCATAATATACCATCTCATTAAATAATCTTGTGACAGGATTATTGTTATTTTCATTTTATTGATGACAAACCTGATGCTCAGAAATGCTAACTGAAATACTCAGGGTAATTCAGCCGCTAAGAAGCTAAACCAGAAATTAAAGTTCTTATTTCTTCTTGCAGATTGGGTTCCCTTGGAAGGAGATTCTGATATAGAGGTTAACAACCAGAAATTTGTTAGGGTGTGTTCCTGAAATCAAGTCCTGTTGGGGATGTGAAGGAAGTGGATTGAAGAAGAAGCATGGCTGTCCTGCAGGCTTAACAAAAGTTGTGACCAATCCCATGGGAATTTCTGAAAAGGACATAGCTGTTTAGAATTGTTCTGAGAGAACATGAAGTCTTCCAAAGATACTAACCCTTCCTGTTGTAAAGTGTGTAGTAGAATAAATTGTCCCTTACTGGCTGGGTGTGGTAGCGCACACCTGTGATCTCCGAACTTTGGGAGGCCGAGGCGTGGGGATCATCTGAGGTCAGCATTTTGAGACCAGCCTGGCCAACATTGTAAAACGCTGTCTCCAATAAAAATACAAAAATTAGCTGGATGTGGTGGTGGGCACCTGTAATCCCAGCTACTCGAGAGGCTGAGGTTGGAGAATCACTTGAACCCAGGAAGTGGAGACTGCAGTGAGCCGAGATGGTGTCATTACACTCCAGCCTGAGCCAAGAGCAAGACTCTCCAGAGCTAAA
>NW_016107322.1:3097549-3114248 GCF_001604975.1 Cebus imitator
CGTTATAGGATTCCTGGACTCTACTTACCGAATTCTAAGGCCTCCCTACTTATAACAACCAAAAATGCCGTTAGATATTGTCAAATATACACTCGAGCACAGAATCTCCCTTTCTCCCAGTCAAAACTAGAGCTTGAGAGGACATATACTAGAAAGTTTTAGATCATTATCCTCGAAAATGTCATTGATGCCGCAGGCCTGAGGCTTCATAAAGCTTGTCCCCTGCTCTCTGGAACAATAAATGAAAACTATTTCTGATTTGTCTTTTTAATGTGAATATAAATCATATATTTTTTGAATAAGTGGCCATTTATTATGTATCTGAAACCATGCACAAAAGGCACATCTTGCGCTGCAACTGCAAGGGAGTTTTTCACTTGGTTGAGTTTGTGGGATGGTATCATCATTCTCGAGTCCATCTTCAATGACCCTGCGTGGCAAATTTCATGAAATAATAGAAATATGAAGGGAACCACTACTCTTATACTTCAGTATTTTAAGGGTGTCTCTGACGGATGAATATTTACTATGGTAAATATTATTTTCTTTCTCAAATGATAAGTGGGGGAGTTTCAAAGAATTTCACTTGGTTGTCCCCACTGTATTAGGCAATGAGGTTTCATTGGCTAAGAAACTAACAAAGAGGTTTTGCAAACTACCAACTATACTTATGTTGATTTACAGTTGGAACCCAAAAAAGGATCACCAGATGCATCCATAAAACAAGTGGATCCATTGTGAGCCAGACCTGGGCCAGGACTCTTATTTATTACTTGGCTCTCATATGACCCATTCTAATAAGGGATCCATGTTAATGCTTTATATGCACAGCATAAATATTAGCTTGGATCCTGTGTTCAATTGTCCTCAAAACTTGGAGGAGTTTCTTTTCCCACTGTACAGTTACCTGAGCAAATGGCTGTAGATTTCCTAAGAGACTAACTGGGGAGTTACCATATATCTACTCCAGTATTGTAGAATCTGTCCTTTTAGAGAAAAAACCTCTTCCTTTGTTAGTGACAATCAGATTGGAAAATAGGCTTAGGTCCAAAAACTGATAAATAAATTATAAATAATGGAATGGTTGCCCATCTATTTTTCCCTTAAGGACACTGTGCTCTTTAATCCTCCCTATAACTCTCTGTGAGTTAGGCTTCCTGGCTATCCCTCCGACCTTGACTCATGTTATAATTTCTGCTGTCTTGTCTCAGACAGTAATATACTGCCAGCTGGCTTCTACAATTTTGGAATTCTATCATTGTCTCCATCACTATCAGTAAATCCAATTCTATAATAGAGTTTTCTAAAGTTAGCTCTTGTCTACAGAAAACAGCCAACACTGAAATTCTTATGGGTGCTTATTTTACTGTTTTAAGCACATTGTTTTATTGTTTTGGTAAATTTAAGCCCTCCTACGGAAAACAGTTCTTTGTTGAGTTTTCTAGCCTTACATTATATATTCTCTCTAGCTTGCCTATGACTCTGAAACTTTTCATTTATTCTTTACTCATCTGACATGGCAATTTCGGCATTCTCATAATAGAACGTCACACTGTCCAAGGTTCTGAAATCTATGGTAGCAACAGGAAAGCAACACATCTGGGAAAGATATCAGAATGTTAAAAGTTGAATTCTAGGAAAATGCTTTAAATATACATTAATTAATTATCCCTTATAAAATATATATTCTGCCTCTCTTGATCTAGAATTTTAATATCTTACTAGAGAGAGAGAGAGAGAGAGAGAAACTAGAGATAGATACTCTTTCATTTCCTACTAGTGCATGTTGTTTAGGTTCTGCAGCTTCTTCATGATACTTTGTCTTTCTTAATTGGTGAAATTTACCTTGGAAAGTTATGTTGTCAATTAATCCTACTTTACAGTCTGATGTACAGGATACCATGCAGTGGCAGATCCTTGAAGAGATGCATCCATTGTCTCATCATGAACATTTTCATGGAGCAGGGGAGAGAGCTACCCTTTAAAAGAGAGAAGTTGGTCATTTCAGCAGATTCTGTAGAATATAGAAAGACAAGATTTTCACATATAATACTAACTGAGGCCTTAATCTTAGGATATAAGTGTGCCCTAGATGAAAAGACCAACCTTCTCTCGAGCTCTGCTGTTTTTCTTATTAAATCTTAGACATGCTCCTCAGCTTTGTTTGTCCTCTGACTGCACAAGATGAATCTCTTTATACGTTGTGAGGGAGCATTCCTAGATTTCTCACCTAGACTTTAGGTAATAATCACCCTCAAACCTTCATTATCTTTGCCCAAAACATTGATTACCCTCTGCAACAGCACACAATTCTATTATCCTTAAAAATATTACTCCTTACCTATATAACAAAGACTTGATAATTTAAATTTAGCACATGTATAGGATATAAGACTTTCTGTGAAAATTTAAACAATTGCACTGTTCTATGTCAGATATATCTGTGCTCCAATTACTACTAGTGATAGACTTCCTTTTGTTATCTGGCCAATATATGACCCAGTCAGAATATTCCAATTAATAGTCCACTTTTTACTCCCATTTCTTGTACCAACTATTGAAGGTAAAGTTCCTTAGGATGGAGACCCAGGGAAAATTAGCATATGAAAAGTTGATGAGAGAATGCTTTCTTATGGGATAAGAAAAAGATGTAGTATTAGGTCAAAAGATAATTTAGGATGTGATACAATCTCAAAGAAGGTGTCAGTCAAACAAGAATGGCCTTGAGAGTTATTTCCAAATGCGGCAAGAAGTGGAACCTTTATATCACTGTATGATAATCTTTGAATGAAGGCTGTCCTTGTGGGTGGCTTGTCAATACCCATAGTAGCTCTCTATAGCCAAGGCACTTTCCATAAAGAGTTGCCAGGTGAGGGCTATCATCCAGGTACATGCCAACAACTAGAAAAATAAATTCTTTACTCTTGAAAGGATATGATTATGGCCAGTGCTTTATAACATCCACTATAACAAGCCACAAAATCTTTGTGTTTTTAATGGTGTCATGCTGTCAAATAAACTATCACTTTGGTCACGTATGACTGCTGTGGTTCTTGAAACACACGGTTTAATTTTTCTAGGAGAATTATCTTTTTTTTGCTATTAAAGTTCAACCCATGTCACTGAGTTAATGTGAAATTAAAGGAGATGGGATAATGTTTGGCAGCACAGAACCTGTATTTGGAATCACAAATTTATGACAGATGAGTTTATTTATCTAAAAATGTGTAAAAGTGTCTGCTTTTTAGTTTATATCTTAATTTTAAATTACAGTTTTAATTTTATTAGATATAAAATTGTATAATATGACAAAATAGCTAATTTTTAACTGAATTTCCTTTTATTTCTAAACATTATAGTAAAGCTATATTTCTCAAATTTCCCTGCACTTAAATTGGTTCTAGTTAATGAAATGAAATGAATGCACCTAGTAGATGTATGCTATATTTAGACATGATCTATATAGAAAGCCACACGTATTATTTCCCCATGTTTATTCTTCACAAAAGCCAGATCTGAAAGATCGTGGAGCTAAAAGATGAAAGATGTTTGAGTTTTTCATTCGCCAATTGGAGAAGAGCTGTTTTCATGTCGGTAAGAGCTATTTCGGACTGCACTTGAGTAGAAAATATCTTTTCATTTTCTTAAGACACGAATTTATCTATTGGTCAGCTAGTGCTCCCTTGAGTAATGGAGGTTATCGTTAAAATTTTATTTTATGTCTGCTACTCAGCAGACATAAAATAATTTTTAGCTACTTTTTCCTTTTTAATGTATATAGATATCGATAGTGCAGCTCCATTTAGTTTCTACCTTGTTTAATTTATTGTTGTTTTTAAAAGATAAACATAAAAATTTTATACTCATTTCCCATTTTAAAAACTACTTTTGTTCTCTTTCTACATTCATTTAGGTTTATGAATATATTTTTATTAGAATTTTTATATTGGATTATTAATTGTATCTATTTTATTAATAATTTTTAAACTAATTAACAATTTGGGAATAAATCACCATTGGCAAATGCTTGTTTGAATGTTAATGTGCAGAGGAGACAATGATTAATTCCATTTGTAGTTTGGGAGGTCAAATTTGAGATAATCCTTGAAGATGGAAAAATATCATACCAGGAAGATAAATAAGAAGCTGGTGTGTTTGTGTGGCAGTGAGAGTTCCATGGGATAAGCACACTTCGGTCTGCAGAATTTGTCCGTCTAAACAATTGAATTGAGATATTATACAACAAATTCACAGAGCCAAGAATAGTCCAAGGTAGCTAGGGTGGAGAGGTCAGGGTAAAGTGCCTCGGATGGGTGAGGTAATTTGTTAATGATTCGAACTTTAAAGTTTTAGCTTTGGATGCTGTATATCAATTTAAAAATTGTTTATTTTCAATATTTTTCTTCCTCTTTCTTTTTTTAACCTCACACTTATTAAAATGGTTATTATCAAAAAGACAAAAGATAACAAGTGTTGGAAAGTATATAAAGAAAAGGAATATCTTATACACTATTGTGGGAATGTCAATTAGTATAGACATTATAGAAAACTATACTGAGGTTCTTCAAAAAGCAAAACATAGAACTGTCATATGATCTAACAATTCCACTTCTGTATTCCAAAAGGAATTGAAATTAGTATGCCAAGGAGATATCTGTTTTCCAATCTTGACTGCAGCTATATTTACAATAGCCAAGACATAGAATCAACCTAAATATCCATTAATTGATGAATGGAAAAAGAAAATGTGCCATATATGCACAATCAATGACTTAGTCTATTTTGTGCTTCTGTAACAGAGTATCAGAGACTGGGTAATTTATAGTGAACAGACATGTTCACAGTTCTTGGTGCTGAGAACTCAAGATTGAGGGACCAGAATCTGGCCAGGGCCTTGTTGCTGCATTGTCTTATGGGGAAAAGCAGAAGGGCAAGAGAAGGTGAGAGAGACAGAGAGAGAGAGAGAGAGAAGGCCGAAGTCACCCTTTTTTAGAAATTCAATCCTGAGATAGTGGTATTCATCCATTAGTGAGAAGGGTGTCCCTGTGATCCAAATCTCTTCCTTTAAGTACCAGCTCCTAATACCCCTGCATCGATAATCAAGTTTCAAACACATGAACTTTGAGGAACACATTCAAACAATATTAATGAAATACTATTCAGACTTTAAAAGTGAATTTGTCATTTGAGTCAACATCGATGAACCTGAAGAACATTATGCTAAATGAAATAAGCCAGTCACATGATAAATACTATAATATGATCTCTTAGAAGTGTAATCTAAGTAAGCCAAACTCACAAAACTAGAAAGCAGAGTAGTGGTTACTAGAGACTGGAGGGATGCAGGATGCAGGATGGAATAGAGAGATGAACCTCAAAAATACACAGTGTATATAATAATTGCTTTTGTATTTATTAAAGAAACACCTTGGAGACACTCTTCCTGACTATTCAGTGACACAGTTGTTGACAGTCACTTATAATTTTTTTTTGTTATTTTGAGAAAGAGATGATAGTCATAAAGTGCAAACTTTCAGGTAAATAGGAAGAAAAAGATTTTCAGATTTATTTCACACTAGGATGATTATAGTTAATACTAATGTATATTATAAAATTCAAGTTTTCTTATAAAAATAATAAGTACATGTAGTGATGAATGTGCGCTTTCCTTGATTTAATCATTCCACATATATATTTATATAAAATATCACATTGTACTCTATAAATATATAAGACCATTAGGTTAATTAAAAATACAAATAAGAAGGCATCATTGCTCTAGAAAAACAGGAGGGAATTGATACAATCAGACTTGCATTATTGAATATGGTAGATAAATTGGTGTCATGAGGAATAGGATAATATTAAATAGATTCCAATAATCCATATAAGAGATCATAAAGATCTGAATGAGGATAAAACCAACGTAATTTGAGTATTTAGCTTTGATATGCTGATTAAGTCATTCTTACATTGCCATAAAGAAATATCTGAGACTGACTAGTTTCTAAGAAAATGGTTTAATTGGTTCAGTTCTGCAGGCTGTAGAGAAAGCATAGAAGAATCTGCTTCTGGAGAGGGTTCAGGGAGCTGCCAGTGAACCCTCTGAAAAGTAAAGGGGGAATAGGCAGATCAAAGATGAAAGCAGGAGCAAGAGAGTGCTGGGAGGTGCCATGCTTTTCCCACCAGGTCCCTCCTCCAACACTGGGGATTACATTTCAATATGAGATTTGGGGAGGGACACACAGCCAAACTATATCAAATACCTTCACTTCACATGTTAATTGTTCTTGATTTTTTTTAATGGAAGTCATATAAATAATATGTTTTTGTATTCATTGAAGAAACACCTTGGACAAACTGTTCCTAGAAATTCACTAACACATTCTTTAGAAATGTAATTTATAATTTTTTTTGCATTCTGAGAGATATTGGGAGAGTGATTTATAATTAAACTGAGACAATAGATAAACAAAAATTTTCCAGTGAAAATAGGATACTATAAGAATAAGTGAAAATAAGAAAATAGGACACATATTAGCATGCATGGGTCCGTGACTGCTAGAATTCTAGTGCCACATAATTTCTCCTCTGAAATTTTATAAATTTTTAAACAAAAACAAGTATAATAATAATCCATTGTTATTTTTTCTTTATTCTTTCTTTTCTAATTATTTTCCTTTTTTACTCTTCTTTTTCAACTTTTCTGATTTCTCAATGTCTTTATATTTTGTACGAATGCTCTGTTTTTAACTGCCTATTTTCATTTCAAATTCTTATTAACTCTTTTATTGAGAAACAAATTCTGATTACCTTCTTTATTCTTTACAGTGCCATACTAGTTTATGTGTGACTTATGGTGAGTCTGTGTTATTTTTGAAGAGACCATAAATTAGCATAAATAAGGACATTTTTGTATATGCTAATTTATACACAACATGAATTATACAGGACATTATAAATGTTAAAGTTTAGAAGTTCACACTGCCAGGTTTTTCTTACTGTGAAAATGTTATGGAGTTTCCACAACTTTTAATCATACCATTTATTACTTTGACCTAAACTCTGAGTACACAAAAGCCCTCACCCACTCAAAGTCATGATATATGGAATGTGTAAGAATATGGGATAGAATCTTTCTTTAAATAAATACTAACATGATCAGACTATTTAACTAAAATGCTGAATTATTGGCCCTCTAGTAAATCTACATTTAGCACAGAATGTATGGCTGTGCATTTGGTACTAGAGTAAGATATGAAATGGGTGATTTATTCTAGTCACCGAAAATATTTGAATATTAAACACCTTATTTAGAAACAGCATACATCCATTATCAGGTTGATTTTCTATAAGCCAGTAAGAAGAAGTACAAGGTCATGTCTCCTTGATAATTTTAATAAAAGAAATAATGTTCAAGATTTGACTTGCCGAGGTGAATTCTGCTAGTATGTTACAAGCTGACACAGGGTGATGATAGCCAAAACATAAAAGAATAATTAGCGGTACCTGTTATTTTAGAATATATTGACACTTTTATACATGAGTCTTTCTTAAATTTTATAATAAATGAATATAATTTTATAACAAATGAATTTTAATTCTGATACACAAGTTATCACTGGAGTTTAAAGCCTGTGTAATCACATTAATTAATTTATTTCTTCAAAATTAAATCTAGGTATTTGTGAAATTTCTATTTGAGGTAAATATAAGAAATTTTTAGAATTATAGAAGAAAATGTGTCAAAATAGCAACTATACCTAATACATAATTCCCAGTCTATATATTAAGATGAACTTAGAAATATATATTTGGTGTTTTCACAGCTGTTTAGTTTACATAAAAATAATTTGGCATATCTATTCAGGACCAATTTTTGTGACTTATTTTCTATTAATATCTTGCACGAGAAAACAAATAGAATTTTACCTTTATTTAAGGTTTTGCCACCTCACTTTTGGTTTTATAAAGGTATTTAAGAGGACAAATCATTTCAGACTTCATTGCAATATAAATCAATTAGGTCTTACAATATTTTCATATTCATTCTTCTTTTTATTTTTTCTACCCACACTGGAGTGCATGGCACAATCTTGGCTCACTGCAACCTCAGTCTCCTGGGTTTAAGCAATTCTCCTGTTTCAGCCTCCAGAGTTGCTGAGATTACAGGTGCCCACCACCATGACCAGCTAATTTTTTATATTTTTAGTAGCGATGGGATTTCACTATGTTGTCCAGACTGGTCTTAAACTCCTGACCTTGTGATCTGCCCACAGCGGCCTCCCAAAGTGCTGGGATTACAGGTATGAGCCACCGCATCTGGCCTTATATTAATTCTTATTCCTGTATGTTGCATAGATTCAAGATGCAAGACAGCCTATAAAAAATCCAACACTTGACAAGGAAGGCCAGGCCTAGCATTATATTTGGATCCAGTGATAGCAGAAACTTCTTTGCATCCCCCTTTAATATCTGTTACATTTAATTCACAAATTTGTACCTATGCTATAACACAACAATCTGTAGTCTTATAGAATGATCAAAAATCTATCAATACAGAGATATTAAATAAGTCAATATGTGAGAAATAAAAAAAATCGATGAACTTCAAAATTGTATCATACTTTCATCAGTATTCTGCAGTTCTCTAAAAGTTGTATAAAAATAGAAGGGTAGGGTTTCTATTGAATGAAATAAAAAGTGAAAGAAGGAGGAAATACGAGAGGATGTATTAATATATTACAGCATGAAGACTGAAAGCAACATATGGTGGGACTCCATAATCATTATTCATGGCTGATTTACTATGAGAATAGCACAGATAACAGAAGTTATGAACATGGTTACATGATATTCTCACTTTCTGAACACGTTGAAAAAATACATCACAATAACACTTCATTCCTCAAAGGAGCAAAAGCATGTTATCAATTTAGAAAGTAAATTGAACATATAAGGGAATGAAGCTTTCTGAAATGTTTGAAAAGAAACTTCCCAAAATATTTCACAGAATTTGGGAGAAACTGAAAAATATATACTGTGCATTATAATTGCCAGATATGTAACTCTTAGATGCCAAATAATATAAGTAAAGATAATTCTGTTTATTTTATTTTGCTTGTTTTCACTGCCTTCTCCTCCTAAACAATGCATGCTAACAATAAGCTGTGTTTTTTCTTTAAAAATTTTCAGATATTGAAATAAAAGCCTAATAATTAATTGGAAAAAATATTTTATTCTTTTTTTCAGAATAGCTTGAACTTTATGACTAAAGTTCAGCATTGAGGGACTTCTCTTTTATAACTCGTCTAAATGTGAAAAATTAGAACTTTACTAGCTTGAAGCTGACTTCAGAGGGAGTTTAGAAAGTGGTTCACAAATCATTTTCTTAGTTTCAACCAAAACTTGAAGGCTTGCATTTAATTGAAAATGTTAAAGTTTCATTTCAGGCTTCAGAGATCAAATCTTCGGAGAAAAGAAGGGCAATTTAAAGACAATTATGTTCTTTGGAATGTACTATGAAATCGTCCTTATTTTCAAATCAAGGATTTCCATATTAAGATCACCTCTAGATTAGTGACTGGTAAATAGTACATTGCTGACATGAATACCTGTGGGTACCTTTAAAAGAGCTATAAGTTAATCAGTTTCCTACCACATGCTGGCTCTCTAATGAAGAATGATGCTCTGCCTAAATTTAAAGGGACTTAGTGCTCTGATCCTACAAATTGATTCCAACTATAGACACATTTCTCTCTAAAGCACAGCTATGGTGGTAAAAGTTTTAGGCTTGTAGTCAGAAGGCTGACATTCAAGTCTTATTTGCGCTAATTTACTGGCTGCTTTATCTTGCACATTTGTTTAAATCATTTGGGGTTCATTATCTCCAAACCTGTAAAAGTAATATTTCTACTGGCAATTCTTATAATGGACCCTATAAATTTTTAGTCCTGTTTCCCTTCAGGCCATAGTTTTGAGGATAAACTGAAATTATGTATGTCATGGCAATTAGTAAGTTATACATTGCTATACAAATGTTTAAAAAATGGCATTTTTCAGATCTTATGCACGTAAACTATAACATTAAAGAATGATCAATGATTGCAGGCTAATTCCACTGTAGCCTGATGAAATTTATATATCAACTTGCCTGGTGCCTAGATATATGTTCAGACATTATTCTGGATGTTTCTATATGGCTAATTTTGGATGAGATTAACATTTAAGTTGATGGATTTTAAGTAAAGCAAATGGCACTCCATAATGTGGGTGGGCCTATTCCAATCAGTTGAAGGCCTGAACAGAACAAAAGAATGACTTCCTGCCAGCAAAAGAGAATTCTTCAGCAGATGGCATTTGGACCTGAACTTCAGTATCAGCTTCTCCCTGGTTTCCAGCCTGCCAGCCCATCCTGAGAATTTTATTTTATTTTTTTTGGTATGTTAAAATCATACAGGAAGCGTTGTTGAATAAGAAATGGTGTTACACTTTCTTTGAGTTATGGTGGTGTGGATATGTTTTTAATATATGTCCCAAAATTGTATGAAATTCCTAAAAATCCGATATGGACATCCAGTGTGGTTGTTGGGTCCTCTATGAGCCTGGGGAGTGCTGGCCAGAGTACCTTGCATACATTCATGTCAGTGTCGGTAGTGTCAGTCACCTCATGGTTCTTAGAAGAAGACTTGAGCTCTACTCTGCAGTGTCTGGAGTTGCTGGGTAAGTACCTGCTGTATATACTGTTGACTGGGAAACTGTAGTTCAATTACTGTCTTCTTATGGGGACCTTACTCTTCAACTCTTTCCTCTTGGCTTTCACATCTTGTGTGGGGAGTTTCATGGTAGCAGTTTGCATGAGAATACAGGTGAGCCTAGGGAACAAAGTGGACTTCGAAGGCATCTCCTTGGAGTGAGACTTTGCTTCTTTCTATTTGCTAGCACTTTCTTGCAAACTTTTATAAACATGTAAGCCAATTCCTTAAATAAGTAAATAAATAAATATCATGTTTGTTTTGTTCTCCAGAGAACTCTGACGAATATATAGTACATAATGATATTAAAACTGATAGAAATTACAGTTAGGTAATACTGAAGTTTTATATTTATGAACACTGTTAACTTTTATAAGATATGTGTGTTGTATATTGCCTTAGTATTCATTTATAAAATTACAATCTATGGTAGATGACGTTTAGCTTCTCAAATAAGTAGAAACCTTATAATATGGTTCTTAAATAAAACAAGTCATTAACCTAATTTTTGTATCTTTAGTAGAGACAGGGTTTCACCATGTTGGCCAGGCTGGTCTCGAACTCCTGACCTCAAGTGATCCACCTTCCTTAGCCAGGATTATTACAATTCAAGGTGAGATCTGGGTGCGGACCCAGCCAAACCATATCAGTGGTAATTCTTATTGCATTGCAACCTAGGACCATATGGAAAGACATTTTTGCAATGGTTTGAGACTTGGGAAAGGCAATAGCCAACACTTGGCAAACTCAAATTGCAAAGTGGTACCATAAAGCACAAAACAAGACTCAGCATTCTAACAGGAGCAAAAAGCACTTAGAAATCTATTTGGGCCTGGGGAGATGCCCAGTGAGAGGGGAAAAGAATGAACAGAGAATGTGATTTAATCATCTGTTATTGTGGCTGTGACACACAGACCCATTGGCAAACTTAAGCATTCTAGTGCAAAGGAGGATGATTTTACTCCCTTAATTGGAAATTCAGGAAGAGAATATCTTTCAAAGTGCTCCACAACCACCTGAGGAAACTGACTTAGAGACGAAAAGAGTATGTGAATTAAAGGTAGAGGGTAGAACCTGATTACACCCTGTAGGAACGGTCATGACTCAGGAAAGAGGTTAGGCCAGGGGTATATTTACAGGACTTAGGCACTAGAATGCATCTGTGATTTTTAGAAGTCATAGTGTTCTAACTTCAACACACAAAGGTAACAAAAACAGAGCAGTATATGCTTGGGTATACCTAGTAGGTGTAGTGAGAACAGAAATAGAAAAGTCAAAAATGCTGTAACAGTAAAGTCTGTCAAGAAACTGAAGAAGAGCAGTAGTTGATACTCCTCTCCACCAGCATTTAATAACATTTAAACTTCCTCAGCAGCCTCGGGGTAAAGTGAGAAAGAAGAGAATTAAGAATTTGAGCATAGTAGTTGCCACATTTAAAATTTATTGATTTACTTTTATTACTTCTTTTTAAATTTTATCCCCTCCCTCCCTCTCTTCTTCCTTCCTCCTTTTCTTCTTCCTCCCTTCCTCCCTCCCTCCTCCCTCCCCCCCTTTCTGCCTTCCTTCTTTTCCTTCCTTCCTTCCTTCCTTCCTTCCTTCCTTCCTTCCTTCCTTCCTTCCTTCCTTCCTTCCTTCCTTTCCTCCTTCCCTCTCTTCCTTCCCTCTTTCCTTCTTTCCTTTCTTCCTTCCCTTCCTTCTTTTATTCTACTCTCTCTTCATTTTTCTTTTAAAATATACTACAATAAATTTCTAACATTATAGCATTGCATCTTGTTTTACACATTCAGAGAAGGATGGATTTCCACCCAAAATTTGACCCAGATATCCATAATGATGATGGTACGCACACACTTTGGGGACAAGGCACACTTCCCAAGCTGGTCTGAAAAACTGAGGGTAAGGAAAAGAGACTAGCTTGAAGTTGTCATTGTGTTTAAGAATTGGGTGTGAGGTGAAGGTTCCCAGGAATATTCAAGAGACTTTAGTGTTTTGAGCCTTCTACCAGCCAAAAGAGGAACACTCAAGCTTTGTTGTCAACTTGCTTAATAGTGAGGCCTAAGAAGAAGAGGGAGCAGTGAAGTTTGTAAGATATGAGCAGCCAAACCTCAAAAAGTAGAGTCAGGCTGTTCTGTATTCTAAATACTTCATTCCATACAATCGCGCTCTTCTGTCAGAGATAGCAATATAAATAGCATTAACTCTTCATGTCATTAATACTCAGCCTATACTCAAATCTTTCCAGTTATCCCATTCTTCTTTACATTTGATTTGTTAAAAAGTCAGAATTTCACAAAGCCTACAAATTGCATTGAATATTTTGTAAGCCTGTTTTATTCTTACATCTTCCTCTATCTTTTATACTCATGTCATGAAATTGTTGCTGATGTCACATGTTGTAGAATGCCACATTTTATAAATTTTTCTCATTGGCTGTAGTGTCATTTGACTTATCCCTTTAATTTTATTATTTGTAAACTGTAGGTTACATGGAGAGGCTCGATCATATTTGTGCTCAACATTATAGATAGAATATTGCATAATACTTTATAGCTGACACTGTATACTTTACATTTAATCAAATCATGAGAAATACACTCTCCATGTTAAAAGATTCTAAGGCTAATTACTGGTTCAAGAGTGGACAGCCAGATGTCCCCATTGCAATTTGAACTGTTTATTCTTCAATCTGTATGTAATCTGTGGGGTGTAATTTCGTATACTGTAAATATCTAGGTCCCAACACTGCTCCACCAGAAGTGTTCTTGATAAGGTTCCCTGTCATCTTTATGTTAGTAAAACAATGGTCAAGTCTTACTCAGCTATTATTTGACCAAACCATGGCTTTTGGCACAGATTACTTCTCTTTTTTTCTTGTAATAAATTCTTCTCTTTGCTTTCAGAGAACTATTCTTGTTTGATTCTTTGTTTCTCTCTATGGTCTCTCTGCAGATATGTTGCTGGTTTCTTCGGTTCTCCTTAACTTCTTTATTTATTTATTTTTTTGAGACAGAGTCTCACTCTGTCACCCAGACTGGAGTGCAATGGCACAATCTCTCGACTCATTGCAACCTTCACATCCCAGGTTCAAGGGATTCTCCTGCCTCAGCCTCCCAAGTAGCTGGGGCTACAGGTATTTGCTACTATGCCTGGCTAATTTTTTATACATTTAGTAGAAATTTTGCCACTTTGGCCAGGTTGGTCTTGAACTCCTGACCTAAGGCGATTCACCAGCCTCAGCCTCCCAAACTGCTGGGATTACAGACACGAGACACTATGTTCAGCTGTTCTTCTTAACTTCAAAACATTGGAGTATCCTAAAAGTTAGTCTTGGAGCTTCTTTTTTCTATTCTAGAGCAATCAGTGGTCTCAATTGGAGATGACTATGCTCCCAAGGGACATTTGGCAACTTCTGATAACATTTCCAGTTACCACTGCTGGCATATCATGGGTGGAGGCCTGGGATGCTGCTCAATGTCTTACAACGCACAGGACAGACTTCTAAAGAATTACCCAGCCTCCCATAGCAATATTTCTAGCATTGAGAAATCATAATAGAAGTAAACTAGATAGAAGTAAATGATTTAGAATCATTTTTTGGTGGTCTCATTTACTTCTATGCCTTTAAATATCATTTAAAAATTGATGATTCCCATATTTAAGTCTTTCTTGAATTCAGACCCATAAATGTACTGTCTATTTTTTATCTCAACCTGGATGACTAATAAGTATTCAAAATGTAGTTTTTGCACAAAGATTTCCACATTCTCATTTCTTCCAAAGCATTTCCACTTTCAATAGAAGTCAATATATTTTAAAGCAAAAATATAAAAAATATTCTCAAAGAAATCCATATGTCTTCCACCAGCATTTCCTGTTAGTTCAATCTTCAGACTATATCCAGAATCAAACCTGTATTTGTCAACTCTACCGGTCCGAGCTTCCTCATCTCTTGTTTATGTTAATCAGTAGTCACTGTCTGGGACCCATGCTTTTGACTTCAAATATTTTAATTCAATCTCTCTTCTATGTAATTATTTCTAAACCTAGCACATTTCTAATGCTTATCAGCTTTCAAAACATTACATCATACATATGCTTATCTCATTTGTAATGTAACAGGCATACTATCTTTTATATTCAATTTTTTTGAGTGAGGATTTATATTACTTAAGTTATCTGCACAGAACAGAATGTGGGGTATAGTAAGTGGTTAATAAATTAGTATTTTCTTAACAGTGAAGATGAGTGTAAACTCTGCATTTTATATTTTTAAAATTCCACAACATAAAATTAAATTTTAAGATCAAAATATACCTCTTTTCTTTTAGAAAGTGATGGATTAAAAAATGTAAAATGTTGTTACATTGGATGGAATTATTACAAGTTGAATTTAGTACATATATATTCTGAAAAAAAATAGTTTAGATCACCTCATAGATTATAATAATTGATTTCAACAGCCTATTATCAGCAACAAGACACTTTAGAGACTGGATATTTGTAGATGAACTAAATAGCATAGAAGCTACAAAGGTTTATTTGTGCTTAGCAGCTAAAGCTGATCATGTGTAACTTTAATTAAATGTGGGAAAATGTACTTTCTTAATGCTGCAGGGTAATTGGAAAAGATAAAAACAACATTTGATAATGAAATGTGCCACTTTTTTGTACCAAGAGACAAATGCAAAATGTTTTGAATCACATATTTAATAAGTTGCATTTATTTTCATAGAAAATATGGCCTCAATGCTTCTTCAGCTATCAAAACACCAAGGGGACCTTACATCCCATTGAATATATTACATTCTTATATCGGTAATTATTTCTATCACTAGTATAATAGCTATTCTAATTAAGGTTAAATTTATTGCCAGACTCAAATTATGCTCTTTGAAAAATACAGCTAAAATTCCTCATCATCATTCATTTAAAAAATATCTCATTTTGACATCTGTGCCTCAAGCAAACTGGTAAAATCTCAAATCAAAACGTATTTACATTTTGAAAGACTGATTTTAGGTAAAAAGTAGTTTAGGTGAAAATGTTTAAAGACATCATGTTAACTTATTTTTATTCAAAGTAAAAAGGAGTTTTTATCAAAATGTAATAAATCGGCATGATCATTTACCACGATTTTATTATTTTAATATATTTTCTTTCAGTGAATGTGAAAATAATAAAAATCTAAATTCTTGTTAATCATGTATTTTAATATTTCTCAGGCACAAGATTTAGAAAATACAAGAAATTTACTTTCACTTTCCTTTTACCTAAGAAAGCATCTGATGATAAATGTGTCGATTATGGACTCTAATTTCAAATTATTTTATCATAATCTATTAGTTTCTTAATGCTGTTGTAATAAAATATCGCCAACTGGCTGACTTAAAAGAACAGATTTTTTTCTCCCTCATAGTTCAGGAAGTCAAAACAATGAAATCAACATATCAGTAGTGGTAGTTGCTTTTGGACATCCTGAGGGAAAATCTCTCTTCTAACTTCTAGTGATGTTCAGAAATCTTTGGAATTCCTTGGCTTGTAGATCACTCCAATCTCTGCCTCCACATTCACATGGCTTCCTCCATGTGCATCTGAGTGTTTTTTAAGCGCCCGCTCCTTAAAAGATTCCTTGAATACATTCAGGGCCTGCTCTACTCCAGAATAACCTCATCCTAACCAATTACATTCGCAATGACCTGATTTTTAAATAAGGTCACATTCTGAGGCTTTGGGTAGACATAAACTTTGGAGAACCATGTTAAATTTGGGGGACACTATTCATTCCAGGACAATGTGATTTTTCCAAAACTCATGTCTGTTTCATGTGCAAAATACCTTTACCCCATTCCAACGTCTCCTAAAATGGGAATATATTTTTGAAGCCAAGTAGCCCGTCAATCCCTTTTCTTTCTTTTCTTTCTTTTTTTTTTTTTTTTTTTTTTTTT
>NW_016107322.1:3114458-3128864 GCF_001604975.1 Cebus imitator
AGAGCCTCTGTGCCCAGCCTGAGCCACCATGCCCTCCTGAGCCACCGTGCCTGGCCATTTTCTACCAGTTGAGCCCTCAAAGTTTGAGAGTCTTTCTTTCATTTTATTCCATATTTGTCTTCTTTCGTTCATTTCGGCAGTTTTTTAATTGGCTTAACATTCTTAAAAACCTTGTTGGTCATCTGTATATGTCAAGGGGATCCATGTTATTAGATACAAAGATTCTCCATAGATCCTTCCTGGCTGACCTCAACTATATGCCTAGCTTCTGATGAGATTGTTTACTGGATACATGAGTGTTCTGGTTTGTCTTGTGTTGCCATAGAAGAATACCTGGCACTGGGTAATTTATAAAGAAAAGAGGTTCATTTAGCTCGCAGTTCTTCAGGCTGAGCTGTTCAAGGGAATGTACCTGGCTTCTGTCAAGGGTTTCTGTGCTGTCATCACATGATACAGGTCAAAGGGGAAGTGAACACTTCCAAAAAAAAAAAGAAAGAAAGAAAGAAAATCTAAGGGATGTCCTGCCTTTATAATAACTTACACTTATGGGAACAAATCCATGCCTGTGAGAAGTAATCTAGTCTCATGAGAGTGAGAACCAACTACTGCAAGAAGAGAAGCAAGCCATTCGTTAGGAACCTGCCCCCAAAGCCCAAACACCTCCCAATAGGCTTCATCTCTCAACACTGCCACATTAGCAATCAAACCATATCTGAACCATTGCACATAAGTCACATATCTAATCTCTGCAGTAGAAGTTTGTCTAGCCATCCGTTTCCTCAAGAGCACCCTGTAACATCTTTTGCAATACAGGCTGAGAATTTTTCAAATGATCATGTTCTGGTAACTTTTTGCTTAGCATTTCCCTCTTAGTTTATTTCTTTCACCTGGCATTTTAATATAAGAAGCAAAGAGAAACCAAGACATGCCTTCTACAATTTGCTTTATAATTTGCATGGAAATCACCTCAGCTATACATCATTTTTTACACCCAGTGTTAGAACACAATCTAGTAAATTTTTCCACCACTTGTTGGCAAGGGTCACTTTCCTCTAGTGTTTGTTAATATTTCTGTGTGAGACTTCACCAGAAACACCTTTAACATTTATTTTTCTACTAGCATTTTGTCCATGATGATACATGTATTCTTGAAGATGACAGAAGCTTTCTCTACAAATTTATTCACTGCTTTTTTAAAGGTTTTACCAGTATCTCCTTATTCGAATTTCTGCCAACAGTCTTTTTGAGGCAACCTAGGCTTTTAAATCTTACAACTCAAACTTCTCCAGCCTTTACCTATTACTGAATTCCAAGGCCATTTGCATAGTTCTAGGTATTTGTTTTAGCAGCACCCCATTTCCTGGTACCCAAATCAGTATCAGTTATGTGGCTCCACAGAAACAATAAGAAATAGATATATAGATTTAGATTTGAATATGGATATAGATAGATAGATAGAAAGAAACTTATTTTAAGAAATTGGCGTACACAATTGTGGGGGCTGACAAGTCTGAAATCTTCAGGGCAGGCCAGCAGGCTGGCAATGCAGGTAGCAGTTGATGATATAGTCTTAAAGCAGTATATTTTTCTTCTCAGGGAAAACTGGATTTTTACTTGTAGGATCCTCAAATGATTGAATGAATCTTACTCATATCATCAAAAGTAACCTCTTTTGGTTAAAGTCAACAGATTATATATGTTAACCATATCTTTAAAATACTTTCACAAATTATTGTTTGTTTAAAGAACTGGGTAAAATAATCTGGCAAATTAATATAAGGCTAATGATTACACAAAATATATAACTTTTACTCTTTTTAATATACATATTAAAGTTTATTGTAAAAGTATTCCATATTTGAGTACGTTGTTTTAGATAAATGCATTTTCACATGACACCTATATTGAGGCAAAAAAAATCTTCGAACATTAAAGTTAGAATATTATCACGATTGTTTCTAACATTAAAGTTATTTAAAATATCATATTGTTTTGGCACCTAGACTTTGTCCTCAATTTACAATGGTTTGTCTCAAAATGTTTCAGCTTCACAATGGTTACAAAGTTATAAGCCTTCAGTATAAAGTGATCTGATATTCTAGTAATGCTGGGTAGTGGTAGTAAGCCACAGCTCCCAGTCATCCCCACAATAATATTCTACAGTGTACTGTGTTATCAGATGATTTTGCCAGCTGTAGAGTAATGTACGTATTCTGAGTACATTTATGATAGGCTAGGCTACACTTTGGTGTTCAGTGGTTTAGGAACGTTGTGTGCATTTTAAACTTAAAACATTTTCAACTTATGATGAATTAATCAAGAAGATTGTAAATCAAAAATCATCTTATATATGTAGATTAATGTATGTGAGGTTTAAACTAAATTCAGCCTAAGAACTTTAGTGTATTTGTCATTAACTTTGTTGTTGTTGTCCAATAGCTGTTGGCTATAACAATTTTTGTTTCAAGATTCTTGCTAGCCCTAAGGTATTTCAGTTATTCTGGATACAAAATGGATTCATGAGAAGCTTCAGTTTTATAACAAATATTGAAAGAGAAATACTTGTTTCATAAATACTTACTCAACACATGTATTCTAACTAGCCTCTATGTATGTTCTCTGACATAAAATACATTTGTTTTCAGAATGCATCAAAAATTATGGAAGCTTTTTTTTTTTAATTGAGCTGTAACTAGAAAGATACTAGGAAAGAGAAAGTTATTCACTAACCACAGCCTCTCATTTTGCAGATTTAAGAAAACTCATTATTTTATTTAATACATGTTCATGGGCAAATATTGCTTATGAAAATAAAGCTTAGTGTGATTAAGTTTATGTATATGTTTCAAATGACATATATCATTTGAAGCATTTTGCAAAGTGCAAATAAGGAAACAATAAATGGATTTCCTTTTGACCTTGTTACTTTTCTAATTACTGTACCTGAATTGGTCATCCAAAGAGTAAATGTTAATCGTTTTGCAGGTCAGGTACCTCCATGCATTACATAAACTGCTTACTGTTTGACAAATAAAATAGATGAGATATGCAAGGAGAATTTCTAGAAGCATGGCTGAACAGAGATATTATAGCAGCACTATTGTTGCATTTTAAATCACATAATGGTTAAATAAACACAATAAATAAGCCTAACGAATCACTAGACCTCTGGATGAATATCAAATTATTCTCATAATTATGTTTGTTCCTTGTGAGTGGCTCTGATGGTATTATAATGCTTACATCAATATTTTGCTATTAATAACTTTCACGTATTTATGTGGTCTCCTCATCAAAGGAAGTAACACATTCATAAATAACAAACATTTATTAAATTCCTATGAAAGTCCTCAAGATGTTATTAACTCTTATATGGATATAGAAAGAAAGGATAGGTAAGGAGACAATGTATCAATGTGGTTGTCTAGGTTGTCTCTAAGGAAAAAAAGAAAATACAAAATATCTGACTCCACTGATAAGTCTGCTCCACTTACAATGTATCATTCTGGTCACATTAACTCATTTTCTTACCTCAATTTACCACTGCAATATGGGAATAATAATAATATTATTTTTTAAAGCATAATGATGAAATAATTCAGATGATAAAAGTAAAACAATAGTTTAGCTTGGAATAAAATAAATAATCATTAGATATTAGCTTCTAAATTTCAACATTCACAGAATTTATGTTTTTAAAAAAGATATTTTTAAAAACATTCTCAATTTCTTCAAACTCACGTTTTCATTGTTTTCCTACTTGCCAATACTATTCACAGTGCTTGCTAAGGGTAAGCCAACACTCATAACTGTTTCAGGGAACTTTAAATAAGAGTCTTAAATAAAGTCTACTTATTTTGACCATACTATTTTTATCTGGGTTCCCATCCACTACTTTCTAGATGCCCATTAAACTATTCCTCTGTACTAAGGAAAAGGAGCCATCGACTGAGATTAGATACTCTCCTTTTCTCCACTGTCATGTCAAGACCTTATTCTTCTACCACCTATATTTAAATTATCTCATAAATGATGCATGCTCTCAGACAATCTATTTCCTTTCTATTTACATCTGATACTGGACCCCTGCCAGAGGTCTCAAATGATGTGACCACTTTAGAATCTTTTGACTTACTCCAATGATCATTCCAAGTCATTTCAGTATTCATTTATGTAGCCCATTCTACTTGATGACCTATCAAATAAATAAGTATAAAAAAGTATTATTAAAAAATAATAAAGTAAGGGAATGAGTATATTATGCAGGTTGTAAACTAGAATAAAATATTATTATTTTTTAAAAGAGGAAATTTAATGTAGGGAATTGATAACACAGCTGGTGGAAAGGATGAGAGTCTAAACAGAAGATTTTGAAGCAACCAAGAGTTTTTATAGCAGCAAGGTCATAGGGATAAAAGGAGCCAGGAGAATTATCACAGCTGACGAGCCCAGTTTACTCCGCATATTTGTTCCCATGTATGGCTGTAACAAATTATGGAAAACTTATTGGCTTAATACAACAAACATTTATTCTTTTATAATTCTGGAGTAAAAATTTAAAAGAACTCAATTAAGTTTCATCAGATCTAAATCATGGTTATGGCAGTGCCATATTCCTTCCAGGGATTCTAAGAGAAAATTTATATTCTTGCCTTTTCCAGTTTCTAGAGCTACATTCTTTGGCTGGCACTTCCTTCCTCCATCTTCAAAACCTCAACAGGCATCTTGCTTCAGTTATCATATTGCCTCCTTCTTCTATGGAAAAATGTCCCTTCTGCCTCTCTACTACAAGGACACTTGTAATTTAGGGCCCATCCAAATAATTGCAAATCATCTCTTCATCTCAAGGTGACATTTACAGGTTCCAGGAATTAAGAGCTGAATTATTTGGGTAGCCATTTTTTCATTCTACCATAGTCTTCCCTCTAGTGTCCAAAGATTAATGTTTATTCCACATTCAAAATTCCAATATTCACCCCATCCCAATGTCACCAAATATCTTAACCTATTACAGTATCATTCAAGTCCAAAATCTTATGTACATGTGATTAGCTCAATAGTCCTAACTCTCATTATCTAAGTCATCTGTCCTAGAGCAAAATCATTTTTCCATTTGTGGATCTGGGAAACTAGAAAGCAAATAATGTGCCCCTAAATTACAATGGAGAAAAAAGCATAAGATAACAATTACAGACATTCCCATTAAAAAGACAGAAAACTAAAAGACAAAAGGAGACTCCAGTTCTAAGCAATTTTAAAATCCTGTTTAGCAGAGTCCATTAGGTTTCAAGGCCTGGCAACAATGCTCTGTGAATTTTGGCTCCATCCTGTAGATCCACAGCTCCATTTTCTGGGTTCCAGGATCTACCCTCTGATCTTGAGACTCTGCTCGTGAATCATCCTCCTTTTCCCTTGAAAGGGGTACAGGTTTACTGCTGAGAAGTTTTATCAGCCTCTTTCCTGCTTATGGAAATTTGGGAGTCTGACAGCCTGCCTTTCTTTATTTCTTTCCTTTATTTTTTTCCGTTCCAACTGGCAGTGTTTCTGCTGACATAAAATCTCACATAACTCATGGATCTCCTGTGCAAGTCATGGGGATTTATTCCATTAAACAGGAGTGTCCTCCCAAGATATTTCCTGAATAATGCCACCTTTACTTCTGGTTTCTCCTAAGATAGTTGAAAGGATTCATGAATCATATGCTTAATGTCTTTAAAGAGCCTTCTGTGTGAGTGAGGATTATGATCTTTTAATACTGTGAAACACTATTCAAAAGTTGTTTGGTTACATCATTGAATTTTCCTTCCAAGTCTCCTTTTCAGTTAGTGAATCTCCTAATTTTAGCATCTTTTCAAAGTTGAATAGTATTAGAATTTATTGGCCAAGGGTGGTGGCTTATGCTTGTAATCTCAGCATTTTGGAAGGCCAAGATAGCAGGTAACCAGAGGTTAAGACTTCAAGACCAGTCTAGCCAACATGGTGAAATGCTGTCTCTACTAAAAATAGAAAAACCATTGGGATATGGTGGCCTGTTCCTATAATCCCAGCTACTCAGGAGGCTGAGCCAGGAAGGAGGTGGAAGTTTGCAGTGAGCTGAGATAGCACTACTGAACTCCAGCCTGGGCAACAGAGTGAGACTCCATTAATAAAGTAATATAAATAAATAAATAAATAAATAAATAAATAAAAAATAAATAAATAAAAGAATTTATCAAGTCATCAGGTTTCTTTATTGTTTAACAGTTCTTTCTTCAATTTACCATTTCCTATTTTTTTCTTTTTTATTGCATTTTAGGTTTTGGGGTACATGTGAAGAACATGCAAGATTGTTGCATAGGTACACACATGGCAGTGTGATTTGCTGCCTTCCTCCCCTTCACTTATATCTGGCATTTCTCCCCATGCTGTCTCTCCCCAACTCCCCACCCCCTGCTGTCCCTCCCCTATTTCCCCCCAACAGACCACAGTGTGTAGTGCTCCCCTCCCTGTGTCCATGTGTTCTCATTGTTCAACGCCCGCCTATGACTACAAACATTAGGTGTTTGATTTTCTGCTCTTGTGTCAGCTTGCTGAGAATGATGGTTTCCAAGTTCATCCATGTCCCTACAAAGGACACGAACACATCGTTTTTGATGGCTGCATAATATTCCATGGTGTATATGTGCCACATTTTCCCTGTCCAGTCTATCATCAATGGGCATTTGGGTTGGTTCCAGGTCTTTGCTATTGTAAACGGTGCTGCAATGAACATTCGTGTGCACGTGTCCTTATAGTAGAACGATTTATAATCCTTTGGATATATACCCAGTAATGGGTTTGCTGGGTCAAATGAAATTTCTATTTCCTTCCACAATTTACTATAAGCAGCAAAAAGAAGTCAGGCTGCAGCTTCAATTTTTTGCTTGGAAATCATGTAAACTAAATATACAAATTTATTGCTTGCAAGTTCTGTTTTCCACATAACTAGGACAAAAGGCACCTTACCTCTCTGCCAATCAAGATTGTTAACTTGATCATACGTGCAGATCTTTTTGTTTAAAAAATAACATTCATAGGCTCCAGGTTATTATTGGAAGTCATTATTAAGACTTTACACCCAATAAAAGATAAATCCATGGTTGGGCCTGGCTAAAAACCACTAACATTATTTGGATATTTGTCTCTTTGAATTTTATGTTGAAATTTGATTCCTAATGTTAGAGATGGAGTTTAGGAATGGTGTTTGGGTTGCGGAGGTGGATCCCTTATGAATGGCTTTGTGCCTGAGAATGAGTGAGTTCTTGCTCTATTAGTTCCCACAAGAAAAGATCGTTAAAGATGGCTATAAAGAGTCTGGCACCTCTTACCCCACCTTTGCTTCCTTCTTCTCACCATGAGATTCCTCCTCCCCTTTGCTATCTGTCAAGGGTGAAAGTTTCCTGAGGGCCTTCCCAGAAGCAGAAGCTGGTGTCGTGTTTCCTGTACAGCCTACTGAACCATGAGCCAAATAAACCATTTTTCTCAATAATATTCTACCTCAGGTATTTCTTAATAGCAACGCCAAGTGGACTGAGATAGCCACATAGGAAAGTCAATGTCTGTTAGAAAGACTCACTATAATAAAGAGAGAGAAAATGGGCCTCTCTTATTTTTCTAGCCTCTGAAAATCCTGTTGATGCCCCTCATGCAACAAACGCAGCTGAAGCCAGCTAGCCCAGAAAAAAAAAAAAAAAAAAAAAAAAAGCCTGCAGGGATCAGCTTTCTAGACATAAACTACAGAACAAAATAGAATCCTCGTGCAAACAATTCCAGAACTGATTCAGGGGGTCAAGTGAGCCAGGCAGTGTTGTCATTTTATTCATAGTGGTCAAGATAAGGTAGCATTTGAGCAAAGGTATGAAGAAACCAAAGGGGCAAGTTGTACAGTTATCTTAAGTAAGAGTATTTTTTTTTTAGCAGAAGAAACAAAATGTAAATCACTTGAGGAGGGAGTTCTGATGATTTTAAGGAAAATCAAGAGGGCATGTATGGCTGAACTTTCAAAAATAAATAGGGAAAAGAACATAGCAAGTTATAGGATTGCCACATGTTATAAAGGTTCTGTCTGCTTGTTCCTTTTGTATTGTGTACTACACAATTTATATTCTGCATGACAGCCTTGAGGCCAGATCATAAAGTGTTTATGTATTTATGTAAATTATGTAAAAGCTAGTAGGTATTTCACAAAATTTAGATTTTTCTTTCAATGAATAGGAAGTCCTTGGTAGGTCTTGATCAGAGAAGTGACATAATGTGGTATTTATTAGATTCACTAAACTGTAGGTGGAAGCGAAAAAACCCAGTAAGCGCCCTAATGCAATAATCTAAGTTCAGATCATGGTGATTTCAACTAGTATATATGAGATAAATACTGGCTGTACTGTAGATATATTATTGAAGGCAAAACCAGCATTATTTGCTATGGAGTTACACATGTAGTATGAAAATAATGGCAGAAGCTAAGAATCTAAGACAAATTCAAAGTTTCTGTCTGGTATTTTAAAAATATAAGATTTTATTTATGGAGGAGAAACTGTGTGTGAATGAAATTGTCTTTGGAGGCCCACCCAACTCTCATCTTAATTTCTCATGTGTTGTGGGAGGGACCCAGTGGGAGGTAACTGAATCATGAGGGTAAATCTTTTCCATGCTGTTCTCCTTACAGTGAATAAGTCTCATGAGAGCTGATAGTTTTAGAAAGAGGAGTTTCCCCTGCACAAGCTCTCTCTTTGCCTGCTGCCATCCATGTAGATGTGACTTGCTTCTCCTTGCCTTCTGCTATGATTGTGAGGCTTTCCTAGCCATGTGGAACTGTAAGACCAATTAAACCTCTTTCTTTTGTAAATTGTCCAGCCCTGAGTATTTCTTTGTCAACAGCATGAAAACTGACTGATAACTCTGTGGAATGGTGAATGTGTCTATAACAATGGCAAGAGTAACATCAGAGTGTATAAGTTAGGAGGCAAAATAATAAATAGAGAGACTTTGGTGAGCAGATAGGTAAAGTGAGGTGAGGGCAAATTAAGATGCAACTGGACACATGAATCCCAAAGGATATAGTGTTTGTGTATCACTTTGTTTTTTTTTTTTTTTTTTTTTTTTTTTTTTTTTTTTTTTTTTTTTTTTTTTTTTTTTTTTTTTTTTTTTTTTTTTTTTTTTTTTTTTTTNACGGAGTTTCACTCTTGTTACCCAGGCTGGAGTGCAATGGCGCGATCTCGGCTCACCGCAACATCCGCCCCCTGGGTTCAGGCAATTCTCCTGCCTCAGCCTCCTATCACTTTGTTTTAATTATTTAAGTAATGGGAACATTTTAAAGCAAAAAAAGAAAACAAGAAACAAAATACCATTTAATACTGAATTTCTTAGAAAATGAAAAGCAGCCTTTAGCAAAAATGTAACAGGAAACATTTTATTACTAGATTATTATCAAATTTAAGTTAAAACAGGAGAAAACATTTTAGAAGATGAGCCGGAGATAATTGAGGACTTTTAGTTTACCGGAAGAGTGGAAGTGTAGAAAATTGACTTTAGTAGTGAAAGCCTTGACATTAGCAAGAGAATAATGGTACAGAAAAGAACAGAAGGGAGCAAATCACTTTGTGCTGAGGCAGAATAAAATTGGGATTCGGCCAGGCACGGTGGCTCACGCCTGTAATCCCAGTGCTTTGGGAGGCCGAGGTGGGCAGATCACCAGGTCAGGTGTTCGAGACCAGCCTGGCCAACATAGTGAAACCCTGTATCTACTAAAAATACAATTAGCTGGGGGGTGGGGAGGGTGGCAGGTGCCTCTAATCCCAGCTACTCAGGAGGCTGAGACAGGAGAATGGCTTGAGCCCAGGAGGTGGAGGTTGCAGTGAGCAGAGACTGTGCCTTTTCTTCCTTGTTTTGGCTGTCAGCACTTGGCTCCCTTTTAGTTATGCAAATATCTTAAGCAAGTGGTTGCTTCACACCCTGCTTGAATTCCTATTGCTAAAAAAGCTTTTTTTTTTTTTTCTCTACCACAAGCAAGACTGCAAATTTTTCCAAATTTTTATGCTTTGTCTTACTTTTAAATACATATTTTTAATTTGAGTTATTTCCTTGATCCCACACTTGAGCTTAGGTTGTGAGAAGCAGGCAGGCTATATCTTAATGCTTTGTTATTTAGAAATACCTTCTGCCAGATAACCTAAATTATCACTCTCAAGTTCAAACTTCCCAAATCCTTAGGGCATGAGCAGAATGCAGCCAAGCATTTTGCTAAGGCAACAGGTGTGACCTTTGCTCCAATGCCCAATAAGCTCCTCATTTCCATCTGAGACTTCAGCAGCATGAACTTCACTGTCCCTATCACTATCAGCATTTTGGTCACAACCTTTCAAATAGCTTCCAGAAATTTTCAAACTTCCTTTTATCTTCCTGTCTTCTTCTGAGCTTTCCAAACTTCCAACCTCTGTCTGTTTCCCAGTATGAAGTTTGCTTCCATATTTTTTGTTATTTTTATAGCAATGTCCCTGTGTTCTGTACCAATTTTCTCAATTAGTCCATTCTTGCATTGCTATAAAGAACTACCTGGGACTGGGTACTATATAAAGGAAAGAGGTTTAATTGGCCCACAGTTATACAAGCTTTAAAGAAAGCCCAGTGCTGGCATCACCGTGGCTTCTGGGGAGGCCTTGGGAAGCTCACAATCACAGGGAAAAGCAAAGCAAGAGCAAACACTTAACGTGGCCAAAAAAAAAAAAAAAANAAAAAAAAAAAAAAAAAGCAGCAAGAGAGAAAGAGTGGAGGGAGGTACCACACACTTTTAAATGAATAGATCTTATGAGAAATCACTCACTATTTCAAGGTCAGTATCAAGCCATGAAGGAGCTGCCCTCATTACCAAACCACTTTCAACCAGACCCCACCTCCAGCATTGGGGATTAGAATTCAATATGAGATATCATTGAGGACAAATATCCAAACCAAATCAACTACATAATTCCTGATGTGGCTTTTTCCATCCTATATTTCCCACACCATCATCTCTGGTCTTAACTTAAAGGTATAGATAAGGCTCAGGAAAATACATATTGATATTATATATTGTCTTATGTAGTACATTTTAGAGCAAAGGTTAATAACCACAAGCATTATTGTTTTGAAAAGTGCATGTAATAGTGTTCTTTCCTATATTTGTGCTGTTCGGTATTGTCTTCATCCACAATGCTCAGCTACATTGCCACATGTCTTGTTTTGTCCAGTGGGATAGTAATACATGCCATAGGAACAGAGACTTGAAAATAACTTTAACACTGAAGCCTACCTTCTCTTGCTTCTCTAGGAATACTTAGGCCATGATGTGAAACAATGAAGCCTAACTTATTGCATGGTTAGAAACCACAAATTGCAAATCAGGCACCCCAGCTGAGGTCCCTAGACCAACCAGACTGCCAACTACAAGACATATGAAGACAGTTATGCAGATCATGCAGCCAAAAACTGACCTGCTTGCTGACCACAGACACTCACGCAAAAGAACTCAGTGGAAATAAGACACAGACCATAGCATAGCCAACTCCCAAAAATCAGAATCTATCTAAAATGATTGGTCTTTTAAGCCACTAACTTTTGGGTAGTTGATTATACAGCAAAATCCAGCTGATGAAATAAATAATATAGTAAAAAGTTTTATAAAAATGGATATATTACAAATAGTTGACTACTATTTACCAATCTATATCTTCCATATCTTAGAAGTAAAATGTATTTGAAAATGTAATATAATTTGTAATTATAAGACTTTTTTAAAGGTACTTTAGTACCTATATTTAATGTTACTTTACAGAAATGAAATGGAGGCCTTCCAGTACTATTATTAACATTTCTTCAGTGAATGGGAACATATGTTCTTTTGTAGCAGCAAGAAAATTATCACAACAGAACCTTATGCTATTTCATTTTTATTGCATTTGTTATAATGACATATTGAAGTACAAATAAGAAAACAATTTGAATATTATTTGTCTTTTTAATATTCTTTCGTAAAAATATTTATAGCATTGTAAGACAAAAAGCAATCATGTTAGAAAGTAACAAATAACCCAATTCATTACAATTTTTACAGAAAATGATGACTCCTTTCCATTTTCCCGCAGGATAAGCAAGAAAAATAAGACAGGCAACTTGCAGTCAAATAGGTGAGGATTATTAAATATTCTTTGTTAATTTCAATTTGTTGTTGTAATGTTTTGTTATCATGTTTAATATCACACATCTTTCAAATTCATTTATACAATTTATAACCTGATGTCTTTGAGACAACATTCTTTATTCCAGGAGGAACGATAGTAAAAGTTTATAGCAAAGTAAACTAGATACATCCTGTTACTGTTCTGCTTCTATTTTAAACTAAGACTTTTTGCTTGCTGAGAAATTATAAAGATTTACATAAGCCTGTGAGTGTATGCAAAGAAAACCTGAACCTACATATAGAACATGAAATTTTGTATTTTGGAAGTGGAGTTTGAGAGTAAATAGTCACTAGGAAAACATTGTTATTTGTATTTTTTTATTCAGGGAATTTACTCAGAGAATTGTGATGAAGCTAGCTAATCACTGGACCAAAATCTGTCTCCTACATTACTGTTTCTTTAATTAATAACGATAAGTAATCTAGTAATCATATGGCAGACAACTTTCTCGTTAAAAATAAAATCTGATTATCCCTATTCCCATAATGCTTGAATGGCTTTCCCTTGCCTTTGGTGTAAAGATAAATAATGATGATATAGCCATTCCTTATTCTGATCCTTCTTTATTTCTTACATTCTTTTGGATTCCTTTTCCCCTCATTTTGAGACAAATTATAATCATTTATTCTTGTTTTCATTATTGTTGTCCTCCTTTCTCTCTAAACATAGCAATAATGGAGCTATTGCTTTTCTTAAGTCACTGTACCCTTTCTTGCCTTATTCCATGCTCAGAATGTTCTTCACCTCTTTTCCCAGGAAAGCTATTTATGTAAAAATTTTTAATCAAATATCACCTGTATGGATTTTTTTGTCTAGTTTTTTATTTCCATAGGTTTTGGGGAACAAGCGGTGTTTGGGTACTTGAGTAAATTCTTTAGTGAATATTTGGGAGGTTTTATTGCACCAATCCCCCTAGCAGAATACACTGCACCCAAATTGTGTTGTTTATCCCTCATCCCCTTCCCACCCTTTTCTCTTGAGCCCCCAAAGTCCATCATGTCATTCTTATGCCTTTGCATCCTCATAGCTTAGCTCCCATTTATGAGTGAGAACATACGATATTTGGTTTTCCATTCTTGAGTTATTTCACTCAGAATAATAGTCTCCAACCTCATCCAGGTGGCTGCAAATGCGATTAATTCATTCTTTTAATGGCTAAGTACTATTGCTTTCTATATATATACCATAGTTTCTTTATCCACTCATTGATTGATGAGCATTTGAGTTGGTTCCACGTTTTTGCAATTGTGAATTGTGCTGTTATAAACATGCATTTTCAAGTATCTTTTATGTAAAATGCCTTCTTTTCCTCTAGGTAGATACCCGATAGTGGGATTGCTGGATCAAATGGCAGTTCTACTTTTAGTTCTTTAAGAATCTCCACACTGTTTTCCATAGTGGTTGTACTAGTTTACATTCCCACAGCAGTATAAAAGTGTTCCCTGTTCAATGCATCCATGCCAACATTTATTATTTTTTATTTTTTTGATTATGACCATTCTTGCAGGTGTAAGGTGGTATTGCACTGTGGTTTTGATTTGCATTTCCCTGATCATTAGTAATATTGAGCAATTTGTCATATGTTTGTTGCCCATTTGTACATCTTCTTTTGAGAATTGTCTATGCATGCCCTTAGCCTACTTTCTGATGGATTTTTTTTTTTTTTTGCTAGTCCTTTGTAAGTATACAAATTGTAAAGATTTTCTACCAGTCTGTGGGTTGTCTGTTTACTCTGCTGACTGTTCCATTTGCTGTGCAAAAGCTCTTTATTTAATTAAGTCCCAGCTATTTATCTTTGTTTTTATTGTATTTTCTTTTGAGTTCTTGGTCATGAAATTCTTGTCTAAGCCAATGCCTAGA
Organism: Cebus imitator; assembly: GCF_001604975.1. Taxonomy (NCBI): domain Eukaryota; kingdom Metazoa; phylum Chordata; class Mammalia; order Primates; family Cebidae; genus Cebus; species Cebus imitator. The sequence continues at coordinate 3,128,552 of NW_016107322.1, forward strand.
AGGTATTTTCCAATTGTATCTTCCAGAATTTTTGTTGTTTCATGTCTTAGATTTAAGTCATTGATCACCTTTATTTTTCAATCGAGAACTTAAAAGACATTTTCTATGTGTCAGGTAGATTTCTAAATGTTTTACAAATATTACACCATGCAATCCTAATAACTAGGCATTATTGCCTCTATTTTCAGAGATCATAAAAATTAAAGCATGAAGATATTTGATAGTTTCCCTAAGGTCTCAAACTTAAAAAAAAAAAAAAAAAAAAACCAAAAACTAGAAAAGCTACCCATCTTTCTCCATTCAGGTAAAGGTA
>NW_016107322.1:3128928-3136100 GCF_001604975.1 Cebus imitator
ATCATCTTGTTGCTTGCTAAAATCCTTAGGCCGTAATATGAAGAAACCTAGTCTGCTTATGACATGGTAAGGAGCCACAGAGTACGAAATGACCTACTCCAGCTTTGCCAATGTCTTAATCACTGTGTGATGCTGTTTCTAGATGCTTTAACAAAGCCTGTTTTAATCATCTACTCACAGGTGGTAGATGCCCCTTGTACATATTTTCAATGCTGTCTGCATCTTTCCTTCATAACTCATCATAATTTGACTTATATTTACTGTGGTTCTTTCCAAAAATTATCTGGAAATTCTATGAGTGAAGTCACAATCTTCACTACAAACAGGAATTGAATATAATTTTTGAAAAAAAATTCATAATTGTTAACTTTATAATTTTTAATGCATATTTGTTCAAAAGAATATTTACCTCTATTTCCTATTATTATCAATTGATCTGTCTTTCACAGAAATCCAACTTACATATACCTTAAAATGTATATACTTGGCCAGCTGTATTGTCCAGCACCATGATGCTTTTATTTCTAGTACCATTCCATATATTTGTAGAAAAAACATGTATATTTGGTTGATTTACTATAACAACCCATTACTTAAATTTGAGATACAGAGACTTGTGATTTGTGTCTTTGATGGGTTACTATTTTCAACCTCAAGTATTAAAAATAGGATATTTTTGCATCTAAAAATTACCTGAAATAATGAGATAAAAACAGGTATTACGTCTTAAATTTGTCATATTTACCACTAAAGCACAGAAAAAAATGGAAATTTATACTTGCTGTTAGTACATGTACAAATGTTCACAAGAGGGGCAATCTGATCTTAGGATAATTTTTCCAGTAATATTTTATACTTATCGTATATTGAGTTATATTTAAAAGTATAGTGCAGAAAACTTACTTATTAGGATATTTTGTAGCTTTATGTTTAAAATAGGTTAACATAATATTTTTACATTGTGTTCTCATAGTAATACCAAATGTAGTAAATTTAGAGAATGTTGTATAAAAATTAGAGTAGTTCTCAGAAAGCAAGTAAAAGTTTCTCATTTTATTCCTCTGCAGTTGAGATAATTAATGATGTATTTTAAATACTTTGTAACCTTCATACACCAGGTACCCTGCTAATAATTCCAAAATTAAACATCTTTCGTATTTTCCTTTTGTAATTTTTGTGCATAAAACATTAACAGTGATATTTAAAGATAATATTCTTAGTCAAATATGAATCATTAGAAGTTTGAGAAATTCCTTTCCATTTCCTACTCAGATATGAATGTTTCAATAACTGAAATATTATTCAATAAGTGATCAAAATAAGATAATAAAAATTATATAAACATTTTACTATAGAAGAAATAAGCTAATTTCTAATTTACACTAATATTTTTCAACATTGGCAAAGAGAAGAGAACAAAATAACATGTAGCAGCATGGAGGCATTATAATGACTACGCATGATTTAGAAGTTACATTCATTGAATTGTGAAAAGCGTAAGTAAAATGTAATTCTAAGCCTTGGATAAAGAGGGGAGGAAAAATAGAATAATAGGTGTGTTTGGTAAAGTAGAGCAAAAAGAGATGATTGTTTCTTTGAAATTTTAAAGTAATACTAAGGGCCACTTTATTATTCTCCCTCTGGGAAGACAAAGTAGATGTAATCCTTCTTACTCTCTCTTTTAAGTACAGCTAAAAACACTGGAACTTAAAAATAATAAATAACAATAAATAAGAAATAATTTAAGAGACACTTAAGAAGACTCTGAAAGGTGGAGAGAAGTTGGACCTCGTAGAGACCAGGATCCAAAGGGATGCTACAGTGGTGAGTCCCCTAAATTTTTTATTTTTGCATTATATATGAAAATTTTGAAATTGAGAAAATCAGCAGTCTGGGAACATCAATAAGAATGGACAGAGAAATATCCTACCCCCGCCACAAAAAGCCTCCTTTTTTGAAGCAAAAGGGCCAAGAGAAAGGATGTTAGGAGGGTCAACTTTTAGAGAATAACATCTTTACTCAAGCTAAATAACACAGAAAATATCTATGGCCCAGCTCCCATCCTTGAAAACACAATCAAGTGGGGCACCTACAATTTTACCCTTACCAGGATACGATAAGACACTTCGACATCATCTTTTGGACAGTCTTGGAAATAAATAACCCATGAGTAAAGAACAAATCTTAGATTAAATTTCTAAAAATTACATTGAAGTGCATATAAATAAAACATAAATATTTCTTGAATGAAGTCAAAGCAAAAAAAAGAAGAAAACATACGCATATATTAGAACAAAAGTCTCCAATTCAAAATAAATGCTCCCATGGCAAGTGCCCAGTAAAGAAAAAGAGCAAAATGAATCCAAAGGAAGCATAACTTACTTTATATGTATTTTCTTGTAACTCTATTGTTCTGCACCATGACTATATAAATGCTAAAATCCTGGATATGATATTGCACTATAATTTTGCAGGATGTTACCATTGATAGATATTTGGTAAAAGGTGTTCTCTAAGTATTACTTCTTATAACTACATGTTAGCTCTACAATAATCCTAATTTTTAAAATAAAAATAAATATAAAAGAGAGCAAAAACTCCCAGCTACTCAGGCGATTGTTGTTATTCAATATTGACTTCCATTACGATGTTGAAATACAATTTGATTTGTATTTGAATTTACCACACAGCTGGAAGTGAATCCCACTAACATAATTTCCATAAAATTATCTACTCTCTTTCTTTTTTATCTTAATTTTTGGGGACATTTTGTTAACTGTCTTGGGTTTTATTTAATCCCTTTGGTCCAATATTTATCAGAGACACATTTCTAAAAAAACAAAAACAAAAACAAACAAAAAAACTTGAATAAATAAATAGAAACTTAGATTATTTCCATATTTAAACAAGCAAAACAAAACAAAAGTCGAATTTGAGTAGCAAAGCAAATTACAAAAGAAATTTCTCACAAAACACTGCCAGTTAATTTTGAATTTAAAACCTATACTGTATATTGGTTTTGACCCATGTATTTAGTACAATTAGTGAAATGCATAGGAAATATAAACACCAGACTTAGACTAGGAGCTTTGTGACAAGATACGAGGAAGTAAATTGATGGATTAGGTTGTTCTCTGAAAAATGGCAGAATTTTCACTTTATTACCTTTTTGAAAGCTGGTGTAAAAATATGTTAGTATTTATTGTATTATTAGTCCTATATATTTGAATCATAAATATTAACTCAAAAGTTTTTCTTTAAGTCCTATCATCTTTATTATTGATGCAGGATTATTTTCGGAGCCACTTTGCCCACTGGAGGCCAACGCAGCTGGCAACACATTTTCTCGGGACTCACTTGGGCCCTGGCCTGTCGCAAGAGGTGCCCTGCTCACTCTGCTCCCTGGACTCTGTCCATCTTGCAGTCCAGCATGCATCCCCTGGCCACCATGACTGCGTGCTCAGCCTGCAGTGGGAGTGGGTATGAGAGCATGCGAGACCAGGGGCCACTCGGCCATTCCAAGCACTAGCATAGGAGTACACTTCATGCAGGACTTGAGGCTGGATCAGGCATGTCGCAAGCAACTCCCATGGGGGACTCTAGTATCCAGACCAGAGGAACACAGTGGCACCTGAACAGGAATGCCAGTGACTCCAGAGCCCCAAAGTGAGTGTTACAGCATGCAAACAGCTCTTTCAGTCCCGCTGCCCCACTCTGGCCCACAACTCTTGGGCTGGTCTGGCACCATTGCTGCTTCCCATCAAGTGCGACAGCCTTTATTGTACCTGCATTTGATGGGTCACAGGTTCTTGTCCTATCTACAAAAAAATGAGGTTACACTGACAATTGAAGGGTGAGAAGGACAGAGAAAAGTTTTATTGAGCAACAGAACAGCTCCGGGTGAAGAAGAGACTCGAAGCAGGCGGTTTCTTGACCAAAGGAAGCTAATCCCCCTCCAAGTATTGTTGAATCTGGGGATTTTGTGGGCTAAGAATGGGGAAGTGTGTACTGATTGGTCCATGAGTATGCATAAAAAGCTAAAACACGCAGGGATGTCCCTGGCCCTGCCACACTCTCTTCTTGGTGCCCCTCTGTTCTGGTATGCAATCTCAAACTTGGTCTGGAGACCAAAGGCTCACCTAGTTTCTCTTGTCCAAGACCCTTCTTCTCAAAGCATTCCACAGCACTGCTGCCCAGGAAGCCAGCAGTCTGCTAGCTAAATTTAAAGATTCAAAAGATAGGAATGAGCTAGGCTTGAAAGACATGAATGAAGCAGGACCAGAGCATCTCCCAGTCAGATTTCATGACTGTGTTAAAAACCAATTAGGGACAGATAGATATATGTAAAATAGGCGAAGGATGGAGCTCAATCTGAGGAAAGCACGCCAAACTGGAAGAAGAGACGTTCCCAATCTTGTCCAGAGATCCATCTAAGACTTGCAGCTTGGTTTCTAGCTTTAAACTGTCTTTGGCTTAAAGGTGGGGTTTCACCAGGGACCCGCCTCTCTCTGCCTAGGCTCTTGATTACCTCCTGCCACTATCATTATTTACTATTTCTTATTATTATCTTTATTATACATTGGCCTTATAATCTTAAAATTTTAATCCTTTGTTAGTGGACACATGATCTGTCTCCATCTGACCTGAGTTTACCATCCAGTTTCCTCCCCCAGCTTCCCAAGCCTTGTCCATCCCTGGATATTAATCTCTAATACATTGATGAAATAAATTCTAAATTTACATGATAATAATTTGCTTCCTCTACCTTTAGCAATTTTTTCCTTACTATCCAAAACAATTTATTCCATTACAACTTGTATTAAATCCTCTATTAATAAGAACTGTCCTACAGCTGAAACTTTTGAATGTAGCAAGCAATTCTGACACTCCTCTCCCCAACACATTAGGATACAGTATTAATATTCATCAGTATTAATGGCATAGTGAATGTCAACATGAAGTGTTCTGGACTAGACACAGATTAATTATTATTATTTACATTTTAATAGCTATTGGTCCTTTTTGCCTCAATTTTTATCTTTAGTATAATATAAGGAAAGACAAATTTAAAAAATCTCTTATACAAGTAGTCAGATCCTTCTTATGCAAGCGACAAAGACTAAAAAGTGAATTGTTCTTTGCTTTTAGAACACAAAATGACTATTCTATCTCCTCATTTTCTGAGAGTGCTTCTTGGAAAAGTACAGAGAATGGGTCCTTACTCCAGTCCTTTGGTATGAAAGTAGATTTCCAAGAGGCAGATAAGTTCAGTATCCTCAGCCAGGTTTGCCTCCAAGATAATGGGCCTCATTTGCCCTTGAAATATAAACAAATATCTTTGGAGTTAGGTAAATGTCCATGGAGTTATTTCACTATCAATACAGCTGCAAATTAACTTGCAAGCCTGGTTTAAGACCAGGATTCCACTTTTTCAGGAAAACGTTTTCAGAAAGCCATGACTGTGCAGACTCACAAAAGTATTTTCTCTACACTCAACTTCAAACAAGGAAAATTGAATTTAAGTTTTTTAAAAGAAAATCCTTAGACAAATTAAGTTTCACAGAATTTAACTGAGCAGAAAACAACTGGAGAATATAGCAGGCCTTTAACCACAACAGGTTCCAAGAAACTCCAGGATTTCCACGTGGTTGAAGATTTATGAATAGAAAAAAAAAGTGACATACACAAAACAGAAACAACCAGACTGGTTACTGCTCAGCCTTTGCCTTATTTGAACATAATCTGAGACTTTGATCACCTGAAGTATGGTGATTGGACCAAGAGAAATTTACAGTCTGTTTATACATCCAATTAAGTTATAGTTCACTATGTACAGAGAAACCTTTAAGCCAAACTTAAAATATGTAAGGAGTCAGGTATAGGCTAAACTTAACAGATTTAAAGGAAGGAATGGAAAGTCATAAATTGAGCATATAACATATTGATACCTACTCTCTTAAAGTTCCTGGCCAGGCCTGAGAATTAAATTGACATAAGATAGGTAAGAGGAGAAAAGCATACACATTTAATATAAGTTTACATGACATAGAAGCACTCATAAGGAAATAAAGATCCAAAGAAGTGGCAAAGCCCAAAAGCTTTTATATTATGTTGAAAAATAGAGGCAACTGTGGAAAAGTAACTAAATTATGTGGGAAGGATAAAGGAAAAGAGGAATTATTTCAATAAAGTATGATTGTGCCAAACTCTCTTGACTATGACTCCCCCATGAAGAATATTTTCTCCTGATATAAGAGGGGCATCTTTCACATGGGAGATTTCAACTCTTTTCAAGAAGCAATAGGGGAAATTAGAATGCCCTTCTTGCATCTGTTGTTTTTCAAATCTTTTTAGTTTGAAATACTTCTTATACGAAAAACGCATATTTTTGCAGTCATATTCAGCCACCATTTATTGTGTATGCAAGTACTTTTTGAAGAGATTTTATGACATACTTGGATTTTTTACATGCTTGGAACCATTTGGAAGTAGACTAAGACTCTTAAAGAAATAATGTATTGGTTATTGTCTTATTTCATTCCCATATCTAGGGATGGGATATTTTGAGTACTTGGAATCATTTGGAAGTAGACTACAGTAATCTCTTATTTAGATCATATCATATCTCAGGATGGGATTTTTTACATGCTTGGAACCATTTGGAAACAGACTAAGGTTCTTATAGGACTAACTTAATGTGCTGGTTATTGTCTGATTTCCTTCCCATATCTTGGATGGCATCTTGTAATACTTCTTTTCATTCCATTTCCTTTACAGGCCCAAGGACTCTACCTGCTTTCTCCTTTGCAGTTCCACCTCATTCTGTACCTTTTCTTGGGTTTCCTACCTCTTAAAACTTTGCTGCATTGCCAGGGCAAAATGTTTCTCATGTCCTGCAAAGAAAAAAAAAAAAAAAAAATCAAAGATTTTTCACTGATTAGCACAAAAAAATAAAGAAGGCAGCGGGGTGCTATGGTTCACTCCTGTAATCCCAGCACCTTGGAAGGCTGATGTTAGGAGTTCAAGACCAAGCTGGCCAACAGAGTGAAACTCCCATCTCTACTAAAAATATGAAAACTATCTGGGTATGATGTTGAGTGCCTGTAATCCCAGCTACCCGGGAGGCTGAGGCAGGAGAATCACTCGAACCCAGAAGTCAGAGATTTCAGTGA
>NW_016107322.1:3136125-3156721 GCF_001604975.1 Cebus imitator
AAAAAAAAAAAAAAAAAAGAAAGAAAGAAAGAAAGAAAAGAAAAAGAAAGAAAGAAAAAGCAACAGTTAAATAAAGAAAAGATACCTAAAGAAGTTACATAGTGAATATCCGTTTCTGTTTGTTTTTTTTGCTTATTTGGTCAAGCATTTCTTAAGTGCCATTTCTTTATTCTTATGATCTTGGTGGGGCTGTAAGAATTAGGATCGAAGATGCACATTTAATGACAATTTAATTAAGCATAATTACTGAAATGAGAAGACAAAGTATGAATATGACCAGTGAATTTATTAATAAATTTATTTGAATTATAAATACATAAAGTAGTAAGACATAGCATGAACATGACCAATAACACAATTATTTATTTCATTAACTTATAATATAAAAAATCTGTAAGAAGAATAAGTCAAAGTATGAATATAGGCCAGGTGTGGGTGACTTATTTCTGGAATCCCAGCGGTTTGGGAAGCTAAGGTGGGAGAATTGCTTGACGCCAAGAGTTGGAGACCAGCTTGGGCAACACAGCAAGGCCCCCATCTCCATTAAACATTTTGTAAAAATCATGAATATAACCAATGATGTACTTATTTCTTTTATCTGATATATATATATATATATATATATATATATATATTATATATGTGTGTGTGTATAAATAATTTAAAAATTTATTTGCAAACGGATTCAATCAATCTATAATATTAAATTATGAGCCAGATATTCTTTAAAATGGTGAATTTTTAGATTGACTAAAAGACTGCATATATAGGCCTGTATCCCTTAATTTTGTGCCAGGAATATTTCTGGAAATTAATATAAAATAGAAGAATAGGCATAAGAGTGGTGTGATGTAGCAAGGAGGAAAAGAAATGCACACACCTTTGAATCGGTTCTAGCGTGAGATTTATGTTAGCTTCAAAGAAGTTTCATGCTCAGATACACTCTGCAGGATGTACAACAAGCGAAGAACAGCTGGGCACCTACAGGGGCCCCAAATTGTTACCAACTGTGTGACACACAACTCTAGGAAAAATGCAGGTGATATGCACAGGAAAATTCAAATTAAAATTCACTTTGCAGTTTTAGAACAATTGCAAATATTTCCATGGAATAGGCAAAAAATCTAATTTTACCAACTAGACTCAAATTAATCTCATAATTTTACATTTTATTCACTATACTAATTGAAGTATCCTAGGTAAAAAACAGAAAAATGTTCACAGATTACCTAACATACAAAAATTTGTAAAAATTAAAAAAAAATTAGAAACTGTCAAAATCTAAAAAGTAACTTCATCTTGTGATTCTTTATACAGCTCTTGGGTTCTGGATAATTATCAAATTTTGTCACCCCTAGCTTTAAATATAAGTAAGATTTATATCTTTATCATTCAATAGATAACTATCTGCCTTTGTCTTAAATTGGCTGGAGGAAGTGTTTGACAGAACAACTGTTTGACCATTTTTCTATTCAATTAATTGCATTGGCACTGTCATAACTTGAAGTAGCAAAATGTATTGGGAAGCACAAAATCTCTTTATAAGTCCAATTCCTAGTGTATTTGATCAAAATTGTGTTTCTATGATGTTAAAATAGTTCCATGCAAAGTGCAAATTTTAATTACATTTAAATTACATCTTCCATGTATTATTAGATCCCCATAATTTTAGGACTCAAGGTTGTACAGTGAAGCTTAACTTTATGTTTTGTGTTTTGCAACCACCAAAACTTTCAAGCACCCTTTATATATATGTAGAATTAACCACCTGAATCTGTAACTGGGTGGTGGGACGCAGGGGCTCAGCTCCCTCCCCATCAATTGCCAAAGACGTAACGGGGCACCTAAGCAGAGCTGCAGGGGCGTTCCCTAGATGCTCCCAGTTTCCCCAATCCAATGTGCCCAGGCTCTTGGCCTTTCTTTTGCCCCAAGAATGGGAAAAGGGGCCCTGGAGGTGTGATGACGTTGGAATAAATATTGTGGACCCAAAGAGTTTTGCAGAGAGCCATTTATTAGGCAGATAGAGGAAGAGAGAGTGGGGGGGGGGAGAGAGAGAGAGAGAAAGAGAGAGAGAGAGAAAGAGAGAGAGCTCCCACGCTGCATTTGGAGGGGATCTAAGGGAGGAATCCTCACAGGTAAAGGGCAGGGGAATTTTAAACCGGAGTCATTCCTACCCCATTCATGTTCTTGTCCAATGAGAGGAGTTCTTTCAAACGTCCTCTGGAGTGATTGATCTTTGACTCTGACCCTGGATTGGTTGCTTGGGCCCACAACAGAGCCCCTCCTCCCAGGGCTTTTGGCAGGCTTTCTGAACAAAAGCAGCTCGCCTGGAATTTCTACCTAGACCGTGTGTGAGAATTTTAGATAAAGAACTTTCCTTTTGGGGGAGTGGATGGAGGTATGGCGCAGGGAAATTCCTGCCTTTGAAACGCAGGCAATTTTCCTTAACACAGTCCCTCAAATCCATGCCTTTCCAAAGTATAGGCCAGAAAATTACTTTGCATAGTTCATAGGTGTGTGAACTAGTTTTCTTTAATCTCCTCAGTGGGTGAGATTTTCAGTCAGAAGCAACAATGGAGCTCATTCTGGTAAAAGTGGGGCAGAGACATTACTCTTTCCATTTTAAAAAAAGTATTATTATTATTTTGTAGAGACAGAATCTCACTGTTAACCTGGCTGGTCTTGAACTCCTAGGCTTAAGCAATCCTCTCAATTTAGCTCCCCAAATTGCTGGGATTACAGGAATGAGCCACTGCCCAGTCAACACGCCTCTTTCAGACACAGCAGTGGCAGAGACAAAAATGCCGTTTGGTTCCCAGTAGCAAAGATGTTCTTGTAGTGGCCATGGAGTATTATTTCCAGCTAGGGAGGCTCTATAATTCTCATTACTTCATGGTGATAAGGTATATTACATAATATCATTCAATATGTTTCTTTTTTTGTTAACAAACTAAAATAGGTTTTGTTTTTTATAACTAAGAAATTAATTGAGTAGACACATCTAATAAACTTCTCTTATTATACCCAGAAAAAAAGTGGAACTGACTTTGTTTTGCCAACTTCACAGCCAGGAACAAACAAAATAAGGATTAGGATCAAGTCTTTCAAATACTAATTCAGTATATTCCCATGAAAATACCACACATAGTGTTTTTTGTTTGTTTTTAGCCAGGTACTTTAAATTTCTAAAATCTGTCAAAACAAATTTATAACGTTGTTACTTTGCTTATTTTTTCTTATTAACATAGTTAACATTGATCAAGAAATAAATTCCTTTGTGGCTTCAAAGCTGCAAAGAAAGAAATAGGCCATATTTCTTAGCAATTATGCCAGTGAAAGCTCATCAGACTTACAATCATTTGCTACATAAAGAAGGAGGCTAGGTTTGCCTATCTATTCAATAGACTGATAGGGGAAGGGGGGATTATCTACTTTCCATTACTCTCTGGGCCTTTAAAAAAGGTTGTAGTAAAATGATCCAAAAAAATGTTTCCTTTGGGTCCACAGTTACTACACTTTAAAGCTATTATTTCTTTAAAGAGAAATGATGAACTACAGGACATTTTTATAGGCACAAATTGTCCTTCTCAATAAAATGTGACTTGCTCCCTTGACCCGAAGGTCAGTTGTCTTGGGTCTTTTTAAAGCTATGGATGAATGAATTTTTGAACTAAGAATCATATTATGGTAAGCATCTTTCTCCTTGAATACTTCTCATTCAGCTCTCAGCTCTCTAATTCAAAAAATATTAGATTAGTAACACTCAAAATTCTCAAAGGTTATAGCTGAATATGTGAAGAAAAATGATCTTAAACATAGCTAAGCACTTAGCCACCTATCAAAATTAACACTTGAACTGCTCTGAGAAGCAAAATGACTGTTCCCCCACTCTTTAAAGCAAGTAATATAACTCACAGGGGAGACATGATTAAAGAAATCACATATATCATGGGCATAGCAGTCCAAAATGTCTTTTCAGGATTGCCCCCAAAGTATATACTGCAAGAATTTATTATTCAGATTTAAGTCACAGGAAATGTAGCTTTTGCCTTTTACCTTTTAAAGCATAATTCATAACATTTTTATATCTACAATATTCAGGATTGTTTTATCTAATTTCTTAGTTTATTAGTTGTTTCTTTTATAAATATTTACCACAACTGTGCTGCTTAAATTGCTATGTTAGCAACTAGGGGATCTAAGTGAAGTGATATAGACAAAGACCGTTTATTCATGAATCTTGTATTACAGTGAAGAACAACAAAATTGAAAACATATATATATATAATACGATGATTATAGTTGGAGACAGGCAACATGGAAACAAATAAATGTGCACCTAGTATAGGTCATTGTATTTAAACAAAACTTCCATTTAGATGTAATGTTTGAACTAAGTTGCAAATCGTGAATGAGTTTTAGCTGGATAAAAAGATAGGGAAAATGTTTTATGAAAAGGACACAAATTGTACTTAATCTTAGGCACAACTTTGAAATCTGGTAAATTGATTTTATAACGTGACAAGTCATGTGGCTTTTACTTTTCCTGGCTTATTTCCTATTATTTATTTCATTGTAGTAACTTTTTTTTTTTTTTCATTCTTCCTTTTAAATATTTCTGAAATCCTGTTACTTTTCCTTCTCCAATGCCATTGTTTCAGTGAAGAATATACGATTTCTTGCTGGAATTACTGTATCAATCTTCTAGTGGATCTCTCCATCCCAAGCTTTCAGCTCCTGGTTACATCTCCTTCTCCATTCTCAGTTCATCTTTTACACTGCTACAAGTGGAAATATTTTAAGAACATATTGACATGATCAATGTTCACCATTGCTTAAAATGCCTCAACATCACCCCAAACATATTAGGTTAAAATTTAAAGACCTTACTACAAGGGACTTGGGCATAGTTTGTGACTACCAAATACATGTTAAGCTCTTTTTTTATGTTTGGAAAATTAACAAAGGTTTTTTGTTTGTTTGTTTTGAGAGGGAGTTTTGCTTTTGTCACTCAGGATAGAGTACAGTGGCATGATCTCGGCTCACTGCAACCTCAAACTCCTGGGTTCAAGCAATTCTCCTGCCTCAGCCTCCTCAGTAGCTGGGATTACAGGCACATGCCATCATAACTGGCTGATTTTTGTATTTTTAGTAGAGATGGGGTTTCTCCCTGTTGGTCAGGCTGGTCTTGAATTCTTGACCTTGTGATATGCTTGCCTCGGCCTTCCAAAGTACTGGGATTACAGGTGTGAGCCACCATGCCGTCTACAAAAAATTAACAAAAGTTTTTATGATGTGGCCCTTTCCTGCTTTCTTATTTAATATCACGCAATAAGCTCCTTCTTTTTTCCACCCCTGAGAACCAATTTTAGTAATCTCTAGACACACTATATTTTGATCCATCTTCCTTTCATTTCTTCTTGAAAAATGTAATGGGTTTTTTCACATTTAGTTGTCACCTTCTATAGTAACTATGGATCTATTTATTTCCTCTGTATTATACTTACCCTAATTCTCTTCATTTCATCATTTAGAAATAATACTTGGCCAGGCATGGTGGCTCAGGCCTGTAATATCAGAACTTTGGGAGGTCAAGGGAGGCGGATCACCTGAGGTCAGGAGTTCGAGACCAGCCTGGCCAATATGGTGAAACCCCATCTCTACTAAAAATACAAGATTAGTAGGGCATGGTGGCACATTCTTGTAATCCTAGCTACTTGGGAGGCTGAAGTAGGAGAATTGCTTGAACTTGGGAGGTGGAACTTACTGTGAGCTGAGATCATGCCACTGCACTGCAGCCTGGGCAACAAGAGCGAGACTCCATCTCAAAAATAAATAAATAAATAAAACAATGGTTTGTATTTTCACATATTGTTCACTGAGCACAGGACTGTTCTGTTCTTCCTATTTGTATCTTATCACCAAGAAGTCTGTAAATTTGTTAGCATTCAATAAAAAATGGTGAAATAAATAAATGTCTTAGTATGTCACTAGTATTTTTTAAAGTCAAACGTATGTATTCTAAAAAATTATAAATTTTCAACAATAACACTTTGGAAGGCTTGCTAGCCATAATTATTTAGACAAGCATACATTGGAAATTCTGGAGTTTTGGTTTCAGCCCACTGCAATAAAGTATTGCTATACAGTGAGTCACACAAATTTATTAGCCTTCCAATGTATATAGAAGTTATACTTACAGTATACTGTAGTCTATTAAGTACACAATAGCATCATATCTAAATAAAAAAACATTTACACATCAAATAAAAACTTAAAAATACTTTACTGCTAAATATACTAACAATCAGCTAAGCCTTCAGTGAGTCATAATCTTTTTGCTGGTGAAGGATTTTGTTTTAATATTGGTGGCTTCTGACTGATAATGGTGGAGGTTGCTGAAGATTGAGGAGGTCCTGGAAATTTCTTAAAATAATAAAACAATAAAGTTTGCTGCACCAATTGACTCTTCTTTTCACGAAAGATTTATCTGTAGGATGTCATGTTATTTGATAGCATTTTACCCACAGTAGAACTTCTTTAAAAATTTTCAGTCAATTCTCCCAAGCCCTGCCTCTCCCATATAAACTAAATTTCTGTAATAATCTAAATCCTTTGTTGTCACTTCAACAGTGTTCACATCACTTTTATCAAAAGCAAGAAACCACTTTCTTTGCTCATCCATATCAATTTACACTTTATCATGAGGGTAAAGTTATTAGGTCATTTCTTTAGGCTCCACTTCTTTTTTTTTTTTTTTTTTTTTTTTTGGCAGGCATGTGGGGTGCAGGCAGGGGACAGAGTCTCACTCTGTCACTCAGGCTAAAGTGTAATGGTACGATCTCTAGTCACTGCAACCTCCGCCTCCCGGGTTCAAGTGATTCTCCCACCTCAGGCCCCTGAGTAGCTGGGATTACAGGTGTGTGCCACCACGCCTGGATAATTTTTATATTTTTTGTAGAGATGAGGTCTTGCTATGCTGCCCAGGCTGGTCTTGAATCCTGACCTCAAGTGATCTGCCCATCTCGGTCTCCCAAAGTGCTAGGATTACAGGTGTGAGCCACTGTGTTGGCCCAGCTTCTGCACCTAATTCTAGTTCTCTTGCTAATTTTTACCTCATCTGTAGTTTCTTCTACTCCTGAAGTCTTGAATCCTTCAAAGTCATTAATAAGGCTTGGAATCAACTTTTTCCAAATTCCTATTAATGTTGATATTTGGACCTCCTTTCATGAATTATGAATGTTATTAATAACACCTAGAGTCGTGATTTTTTTCCAGAAAGCTTTAAATGGACTTTATTAGATCCATTAAAAGAATCACTATCTATGGCAGTGACAGCCTTACAAAATGTGTTTTTTGAATAATAAGACATATACACCATGGAATACTACGTAGCTGTAAAAAAGAATGAGATCATGTCCTTTGCAGGGACATGGATGGAGCTGGAGACTATCATCCTTAGCAAACTGACAAAACAATGAAAAACCAAATACTGCATATTCTTACTTATAAGTGGGAGCTAAATGATGAAAACACATGGACACACAGAGTGGAACAAAACGCACTGGGGCCTTTCAGAAGGCGGAAGTTGGGAGGTGGAAGGGGATCAAGAAAAATAACTAATGGGTACTACGCTTAATACCCGAGTGATGAAATAATGTGTACAACAAAGTCCTATGACTTCAGTTCACCTATGTTACAAACCTGTATTTGTATCCCTGAACTTAAAATAGAAGTTAAAAGAATTTTTAATAATTAAGTTTTTAACAATTTTATACTTAAAGACTTGAAATTTGACATTACTTCTTAATTCGTGAGCTGTAGAATGGAGGTTGTATTAGCAGGCACGAAAACAAAATTGATTTCCTTGTACATCTCCATCAAGATGAGGTGGATGACCAGGTACATTTTGGGTGACCAGGTACATTGTCAGTGAGCAGTAATATTTCGAAAGGATTTTTTGTTTCTGAGCAGTAGGCCTCAACAATGGGCATAAAATAATTAGTAAATCATGCTATAAGCAAATGTACTGTCATCCAAGCTTTGTTCTATTTAATAAGCACAGGCAAAATATATTTTAGCGTAATCCCTAAAAGCCCTAGGATTTTTCACAATAGTAAATGAGCATTGGCTGATTTAGCCCCTAAGTAAAGAGTCAGTCTGTTTTTTTTAAGCATTAAAGCCAGATGTCAACTTATTTTCTTTAGCTAGAAAGTCCTAGATGGCATCTTCTTCCCATAGAAGGCTGTTTTGTCCACATTAAATATCTGAATTTAGTGTAGCCACCATTATCAATGATCTTAGCTAGATGGCCTGGGTAACTTACTGCAGAGCTTCTATACCAGCATTTGGTAATTCATCTTGTATTCTATGTTATAGAAATCACTTACTTTCTTAAAACTTAAGAACCAACCTCTGCTAGCTTCCAACTGTTCTTCTAAAGCTTTCTTACCTCTTTGGAATTTCACAGAATTGAAGAGAGTTAGGGTCTTACTCCAGATTAGGCTTCAGTTTATGGGAATGTTGTGGCTGGTTTTATCTCCTATCCAGACACCTGAAATGTTTCTCCATATCAACATAAGGCTGTTTATTTTTATTTTATTATTTCTGTGTTCACTAGAGTAGCACATTTATTTTCTTTCTTTCTTTCTTTCTTTCTTTTTTTTTACATTTACAACTTGGGTCTTTGGCACAAAAGGCATAGCTTTTGACCTGTCTTAATTTTGGCATGCCTTCATCACTAAGCTTTAGTCATTTCTAGTTTGTGATTTCGAGTGAGAGATGTATGACTCTTGCTTACACTTGAACACTTGGAGATGGATGTAGGGTCCTTAATTAGCCTAATTTTAATATTATTGTGTCTTGTGGAATTGGGAATTCTGAGGAGAGAAAAAGACATAGGGAAACAGTCAAATTTCTGGAGCAGTCAAAACACACATAACATTTGTAAGTTAACTTTGCCATCTTATATGGGCATAGTTCATGGCTCCCCTAAAAAATTACATTAGGAAGAACTAAGATCATTGATCACGTATCACCATAAAAGGCATAATAGTAATGAAAAGGTTTTAAATATTGCAATACATACCACAATGTAACAGAGAGACATGAAATAAGCACATGCTGTTTGAAAAATTGTGCTGTTTGACTTGCTCTATTCAGGGTTGTCAAAAACTTTGGATTTGTAAAAAACACAATTATCTGATAAATACAACAAAGTAAACTGCCATAAAACGAAGGATGTATGTAATTTAAATTTATACATAGGATGTAATATATAACATTTTATTCTTAAAACAATAACTATACAGATTTTAATGATATCAAATACTTGCACACTTTTCCTATGAGGTAAGAGTTTAATGTGTACATTGAACTTTTGAAATATTATTTTGCAACAACCTCAAATGCATGGAATACACATCACAAATATGAATCAGGCAGACCAGTTTATACACCATGCTCGGCATGTACACAACTGAATTGTTAAATAATTTATATCTACAGCTAGCTGATGAAAATAACTGGCAAAAGAATGCTGTTTTCCACCTCAGCTTGCAACTACTGATGCAAATGAAAGAATTTTTGAGGCAAGAGACTGGCAATATTTCCCTTTTCATTTAGAGTGTCTCTGCCTTCCCTCGCCTCCATTTTTATATTCCTTCTAGATCTTGTTTTTAAATGCAAAACAAAATCAACTTAAAAGTAGTACCTGAAGGTTTTATAATCTTGGGATTTTTTGTAATATATAAAATTCAGTTGATATACGTGTGCGTGTGTGTGTGTGTGCGCGCGTGCGTGCGTGTGTAAACCAGAAGATATTTCACCATTACTTTTTTCATTCTCTTTATAGTATTTTTGGCACAAGGATACATCCAATACTTGTTAATTGAATTTGTTAGGCTTACATATATTTCTTATATTGTCAGAAATATGTTTAATTCCTATTTAAGAGATTCTGATACAACTTAGCTTGTTCCCAAGCTCTGTTCAGAGAATACCTATTTACTTGATATTAGGGACATTTCTGCAGAGAAGTAGGTCTGTCTTAATTCATAAATCAGCGTGAAGGGCACAGTGGGGAATACAGTCAAAAAAATTTAAGATGGTAGATTTCCACTTTTAAACACCATAAAATATAGGGTCTACACTTAAACTCATTAAACTCAAATGCAAACAAATGAACAAAAACATCAGAGCAAAATTATAAAGTAATAGTCTTCAGACAGTAGATAACAAGGTTCATTCTGTGAACCTCAAGAGAAGAACTTGAGTTTGGGAGGCACTGCAGCTTTCTCAGATGTCTGCCTGCAGACACATTTTGGCTCCTGGAAAATAAAACAGTGTTCTCAGATGAGATCAGGCACATTTGGGTGGTATGGCCTTAGACTAAAACAGTGATGTCAGAGACAGCCTACTAATATCTTTAGTTGAGATGACAGGAATGAACATTTAGGAAGGCTGTAGTGACTGAATGTTAGAGGAAGAAGTTCTAAAAAGATAAAATATACCCAAAAATGTTTCAGATATCTTCATAGAGGTCCTCTTGTATATTTTTTGAAGACTAAGTTCTGTGTATGTATGGTGAAATTCTATAAGGTCAGGTAAAAATGACAGGGAAACTACAAATTGAGTAATTCTCAAAGATTACAGAGAGCATGAATTATTAACAGCTATCCCCCATAAAAAAAGAAAGAAAAGTAAAAACAATGGATGATATATTTGTAAATCAGTTCCTGGATAAATCACTACATGATAGCACATTTTCATCTTATGACTGACTTCATCACTGTATGTTGGAGAGAAGTGTAGCATAGATTTGGCTGCGTTTTTCATTTGCCACTGTGGATTGAACTTTTTTAAAATCAACATTTCCTTACTACCCAGCATTCAGGATCCAATATCCAAAACCAAACTCAAACTCTGAATTCCATCCTTCTATCCTCGTTCCTCTCATCATTTGATTAAACATAGAAAAGTACTCCTTTGGCATTTCGACTTAAATATATAAGCATCTCAAATTTAGCAGTAACAAAAACAAATGTAAGATGTGTGGCATGGTCCTCACACTTTCTACTTTTTCCTCATGAGTTAATGGAGACTTCATCTTTCAATTTTTTAGACCCAGAATCAGGACTCATTCCTGTCTCTACTTTTTCCCTCACATCTCACATCCAATCTATTAGCAAATTCTCTTGATTTTATCTTTAAAATATATCTGGAATCTAACACATTTCCACATTTGGTCTACTACCACCCTGACCAAATGGGGCTCTTGTCTTTCCTAAAAATGTTGTAATTTTAAGATAAGTTTTCATTTTTTCTTTTAGTCAGTCAGCTCAATGATATATTATGTATTGGGTTACTTCTATAAACAGTAGCAAGCCATGGACATGACAGATACTCTTATTTAGCTATATCTACCCATTTCCCGATGACTTCACACAAAATACAATGCTTATGCAGTATAAATCTAAAGGCAATAATGATAATAGAGTCACTGGAATTTGGCGATATAATTAACAAGTAATAGAAACAGTAAATTTTGACTCATTATTCATTCTTTCATTCATTAAAAATTTATTGCCCTCTCTTGTGTGCCAGCCTGTATGTTGAGTACTGAGATCCAGCATAAAACAGTAGACTTGTTTCCTGCATAAACCTGGAGTCTTCTGAGGATTACAGACATTAGATCAACAACCAAAGAAAATAATTATTTAAATGATTATTCAGAAAAATGTAGAGTCCTGTGGAAATACACCAGTGAAATAGAATATGCACAGAATGTGATACACTGTACAAGGTAAGTGTGTCAAAACCATGAATTTGAACTGTGACTAGTATATGACAAAGCTAGAGAGATTGGAATTGTGTTTCTAAGATAAATAATTACTTTGTAACTTGCAAACAAAAAAAATCCATCAATGGATCAATCAAAACAGCAGTGCTGTCAAATTATGTAATATAGCTGTAACTAAAATGTATATATTTTTGTACATAATCACAGGAAACATAACTTATAGTCAATTATGCTAACATACTTTCCCACTTAAAAAATGTGGTATGAAAGTATTTTGAAAGTTCAATATCAAGTAGATAGTTTGTCAGGTGTTTTTACACCACATGGAATAAATCTTGTCTTTGCTAGACAAGAATATGTGTGCTAGTTCTTTTGTGTTTTGACTTTTACGTTTGAGGCAGAAGTGCCACTGAAATCAGCTTCTGACTAGGGGAGATAAAATAAACTCTCCAAAGAGCTAAGCCTGTCAAAGTAGATGAAAAAAACATCTCTCTCGGATGCTCAAATAATAGATGCTGCATACATAAGTAAAATTCAAGAAAGCTTCAGTTCTTCTCACATTTAAATTAACTTTTCTTGTTCAAGCCAATGCTGGATTTTAGCATCTTTACTTAGTCTCCCTGGACAGGAAAAATGTATTTGGATATATAAATATTAGAGTTTTCATTGATATGACACTGAATTTCTTTTTACCATAACAAGGTGGATTCTGGATTCTGGTAGAAAAGAGAGGAATGAAGAATACTCAGGACTTGGTTGCTATGGAAACCAGCAATGTCATTTCCTCATGATTAGACATTGAACTGATTTTTTTTTAAATGCAGGAACATATATCCTGATTTTTGTTACTGATAAGCTAATAATCTACCATATTATTCTTTTTCATTGAATTCCAATTGCTTTATCCAATGAGTCTCTGAATTACCATCACTTATATATTGAATAAACTAAATTCATTTTGTTGGTCAGTTGTGTGAAAAAAAAAAAAAAAACTGGGTTGACAATGAAGCCCAATGTTGTATCAGAAATCTCTTTTAAGAAAGAGATGACATGAAAGTTTTTTTCTTCAAGCAAGTGGTTTCTGGTTATTGTATCTAATTTGCATATTCCTATATGTGGACCTGCACGTGGATGTGTATAATGTATGCAATAAGGTGCATTTCTAGAAATACGTACTTTTAGAAAACTATTAAGCCAATGAGCCAATAATATCAAGATCCTTGAACACCAATATATAACAATACAAAGCCCTGCTATTAGGTCGTTATTGACATTGTTACCTGAAAATGAACAGAGAGGATCTCCCTACAAATAAGATTATGTGTATTTCATTTTAACACAGATAATAATAAGAAAAAAATTGTAACAGTTAAATGAATTTTATACATTAGAAAACATTTTACACTTAGTCTTTGAAATGTGGAATATAAATAATGCAGACTCTTGGAAAATGTTGATTTCATCAATAAATTTGAAAGTGTTTTTTCCCCCCTCCATAAATTTTTTTCTCAGGTTCAGGACATAAAATGTACATCCACTTACTTCCATATAGTATTTCTTTTTACTTGGTCACACATTTTCAAATCTATCCTGAAGTATGTGCCACAAAAAACTGCTTGGCTGTAGATTTTTATGTAAATCTGAACATGTTTAAAAATAATTTCCAGACACAAACAAACTTGCTTCTAGTTAATATATTTCTTATTTATTGTCTACAAATTTAATATGTATTTAATTACAATGATGTTAAATAAAGTCAAAGTAGAATGAAATAGGAAGTCTTTGCTTTTGCTGTTTTATTTTAAAATATTCATATTAATACTTGTGTAGGAAAGAAACTAAATATTACAAGATTACTTTAAGAAATTATCTTTTTTATCATACCTTCCTTTCTTAATCTTGCTCCCAAATGACAAACTCTTTGGTAGTTTCTACTTCTAGTTTGAATACAAGTTCTAGCTGGTCTGCATCTATATCTCATTTCATGTTTCATCTTGAGTCTGAAAGTGGGTAAAAGCACGTGTGTAGTGGACAAAAGAAAGTCAAAGGTATTCCTGTTCTTTATCTTAGTAAAGACATTAATCTCCCAATCTAGAAACTTGATTGTCATTCAAAATTCTACTTTCTCCCTCCCCACATCCATTCCATGACTAAGTTATGTTTTATTCAAATCCGTTTGTCCTTTCTTCATTCTTGAATCAATGTCAGAGATTGGAAATTAATTTTTTTCTCTTTCAGATTATCACAATAGTAATCTATTTTTCATCTTGCTAGTTTTAATCATTTTTTATATTTTATCCAGGTGACTGCCAGGGTAATCTGTCTAAAGTAAAAATCTTACCTGTAACAACCTGATTAAAGTATTTTACTTTCTCCCCCAAAATTGTTATTCAGCTTTCAATATTTTAGTATTTGGTGGAAGAGAAAAAAAATTAAATCTCCAGGGTAGAGGGTAAAGTATGACGTTGTTTTTCCCATTTGTCTTTGAGCAAGTAATTATGTGTGTGTGTGTGTGTGTGTGCACGCGCGTGTGTCTAGCTTATTCTGCAGATTTCTCCATGTCAGAATTTGGGGGGAAATACTGTAATCTACAAAAAGTCATACCTTTTTTAGCTCGCCCTTCTTTTTCAGGATTGTTACCTCTCCAGCTTCATCTTTTCTAATTTCCTACTTTATATTGTACTTAAAGTTTTAGTTTCTAATACAAGTTCAGTGGAATTCATAAAGTTAATTCATTTTACACAAAATTATCTTATGCTTAGAAACTTTGTGCTTTGTGGTTAAATACACTAAATAAATAAATGGATAAATAAATACATGCCACATGTTTTCCCCTTCCCTGAATGCATGCCACTTTTAATGAGACTTTTCAGTTCCTTTGATTAAGAGGTAGCGCTATTTATTATCCCTGAGTCTAGGCTAGCCAATGCTTTGGTCAGCATGTGTAAGTGGCATTATACCAAGCCTAGGCTTGATTAGGCTTTGATTCCGTTATCCCTCTTAAATACTTGCCAAGCCTTTATGTGAACAAACTTAGGATAGTCCCCCTATAATGTTGACAGGCATGAGGCCGAGTCTCCTCTACCATCCCTTTGCCTCAAGGGGCTAGCCAACTCCTCAGAGGCAGAGCTGACCAGAACCCTGTAAATGCATGTGGCAGTTCAGTTAAGAGCAGAAGAATCAGAAAGCTAAGCCAATTCTAAATTGTCAAATGGAAATTGTCAATAAAATGAATTGAGGTCTACAAAATTAGAGCAACCATAAAGGGCTACTTTATAAGTACTAAGTTGGGAGGTCTGTTACATAGAAATAGCTAAACAATATCCCCGTGTACTTCCCTTTGACTACCACATTTATTCCACACTTTTTCATGTAACAAACTCTTTCTAAGACTCAATTAGGAAAACTTTCACTAGAAAGATCTGATGTGGCCACACTATTCTGGGCCCAGTGTATCCATTCATACTATTATATACAGAGTTATACCATTACAATAAAAGTATGTTTATATTCTGTATTCCTCCAGATGATGTTTCTGAAGGACATAAACTGTTATTAATATGATTAGTCCTTTTATCTACAAAATTCCCTGCTCATAATGGAATCTTAGTATTTGATAAACTTAACTGAGGATACTGTCATTATTTTTCCTACAGTTTTATTATAACAGGCAAATACAGCACAGCCATTTGTTTATATCCTCAGATTAATTTTTATTCATACACATTCCCTGACAGCCAAAAGTTTCTAGTGAATATATTTTATAAATGCATTATTCATTGTGTTAGATAACACTTAAGTCATAAAGCACAATTTTACATCTGAAATTCTCCTTGGAGACCATGTGCCTCCAAACTTAACATTTCCTACAACCTAGAAATAGATGCTTATATCTCTAATTCACAGAGAAAAACTAAAGGCCATGAAAAAAGATGTCCTTTAACTTACTTCAATAGAACCTCCAATTGAATAAATATTTATTATCATTCTTTGCTTTCTCTCTTAACTCAATGGTGAAATCTCCGTTCTCCCACTGAGGATCATTTTGTCTTCTTTGACGGTGTACCTCATTTTTTCTGCTGCCTTCTTTAAGGTTCCCACTCATTTGTGGTACTTATGCTATATTAATTTTATTCAAGATAAATCCCTTTCCTCCAAACAATATGATTTTTTTGGCCTGATGCCATTTATTTAATGCTGATTACATCGTTACTCATAATACTGCATCATCTATACTAGTCATTAAAAGTGGCATCAAATGACTCCATCACAAATCATTACTGTGCTTTGTTGATGGTAATCACCAATGCAAGTATCACCGAGAGTATGCAGGAAAATGTTGAAGATGGTTTGTCTTCTGGTTATGTTAAATTTGCTATTTAAATTTGACAACACAAATCTGAGCAGCTCATCTCACAGCCATATCTGTCCTTGAGTTGTTTAGCCCAAAATTACTTTATTTTTAGAGTATAATCTCTTTCAGTGTTGAGGTATCCTTGGAGAAGATAGGTGGGGGCCCAATGATAAATACAGGAAAGGAATTTCATCTGCATAATGAATGCCTATCCTTTGTCCAGCATACCTTAATATCTACCCAGTAGATCATGATGTCACCACAGAACCCCATAAATTAGAGGCAAGAAAGGACATTAATTGGAAGGACTGGAGTGTTGACGAGCAAGACATGGTCTCAAAGCCTTCAGAAGAAACAAGCACAGCCATCCCTGGAGGGAAGACTGACATTGAAAAGGCATTTGCAGTAAGAGTTGAGGTAACCTCTCTGGGTTGCAGTGGCAGATGGGGAGAGGCACAGGGTAAAGGATGCCTGTTGCTACCCTTGCAGCCCTCTTATGCTGTAGACAACAGTATGGTTGGAACACTGACGGATCAGAGCTAAATCACAGCTTACACATGTGACTCATGTTCAAGGCTCAGAATTGAACCATTGGTAGATCAGAATCCTGAACATTTCCTGATTCTGATTTAGATGAGAGTCACCCCAAATCAGCATGTCAGCATCATCCCAGCGATTAATCTCATGTGATCCCAGGAAGAAATTCTTTGCCAGCTACACTGGCCACACTAGCTAGGAAAATAAACTATTTTCCAAACCAACACTCTGGACCTAGCCTGGACATCTAGCCCAGGAACAACATTGTATACATGAGTATCAGGTATCCTTGGGGCATCCTGTGAACCATATGTACAGGGGAAGTCTAGGGATTGGGAAGAGGATCAAAAAGCATCACAGTGGGGCCCAGGGTATACATGGATCCAGGTCCTGGTCCCTGTTTGTTTTTTTTTAAATCTATTGTTAAAATATATTTAGAGACTAATTAAATAATATACTTAAATTATTATTATCACGGTCCTCTTATATCATTCAAAGACAGGCGTTTCTTGATTTGCTTAAATGTAGGATTTATATAAGATTATTGCAAGAGTATAGTAATTTCTACGGTCTTCTCCTGAAATTTCCTCATTTTAGTTTATGATGATAATAACCAGAAATCCTTCCTTTTCTTTACATGGAGTCCCGTGCTAAGAACTGCCTTATAGACCTTAAGTTGATGTGGTCACCAAATGTAGGCCCTAGGCAGAATGGATTTCATGACCTACCTGCCAGGTGATACTACAACTCTTAGAGTGAGAGGAAGGTGGAAAGAGGCTTATTACGTTGTTTCAAGTGACATTTAACCTCTAGAGTTTTCTGATGAGAGAGTGGTGTTGTTTGGCTGTGTCCCACCCAAATCTCATCTTGAATTGTAGCTTCCATAATCCCGACATGTTGTGGGAGGGACTTGGTGGGAGATAATTGAATCATGGGGGCAGTTTTCCCCACACTGTTATTGTAGTGAGTAAGTCTCACAAGATCTGATGGTTTTATAAGGGGAAACCCCTTTCACCTGGTTCTCTCATTCTCTCTTGTCTGCTGCCATGTAAGACATGCCTTTTGCTTGCTGCCACGGTTGCAAGGCCTCTGGAGCTATGTGGAACTGAGTCCACTAAACCTCTTTTTCTTTTCAGGTATGTCTTTATCAGCAGCAAGAAATACAGTAAATTCATACTGGTAGAGCGGGGTGCTGCTATGAAAATACCCCAAATGTGGAAACGATTTTGGAACTGGACAGCAGGCAGAAGTTGGAACTGTTTGGAGGGCTAAGAAGAAGACAGAGAAATGTGGGGAAGTTTGGAACTTCCTAGAGACTTGTTGAATGTTGATAATGACATGGACAATGAAATCCAAGCTGAGGTCGTCTCAGATGGCGATGAGGAACTTGTTGGGAACTGGAGCAAAGGGGACTCTTGCTATGTTTTAGCAAAGAGGCTGGTGGCATTTTATCCCTGTCCTAGAGATTTGTGAAGCTTTGGACTTAAAGGAGATGACTTAGAATATCTAGCAGAAGAAATTTTAGGTGACTTGGATGCTGTTTAAAACATTCAGTTTTAAAAGAGAAAAGAGCATAAAAGCTCAAAAAATGTGCAGCCTGATGATGCAATAGAAAAGAAAAACCCATTTTCTGAGAAGAAATTCAAGCCTGCTACAGGAATTTGCATAAGGAATGAGGAGCCAAATGAGATTTGCCAAGACAAGGGGGAAAGATGTCTCTAGGGCATGTCAGGGACCTCTGTGGCCATCACTGGCATCACGGGCCTGGAGGCCTAGGAGGAAAATATGGTTTCGTGTGCTGCCTAGGGACTTGGCGCTCTGCATCCCAGCTGCCCTAGCCATTGCTAAAAGGGGCCAAGGAATACAACTTGGGCAGTGGTTTTGGAGGGTGCGAGTCCAACCCATTGGCAACTTGTATGTGGTGTTGAGCCTGAAGGTGCACAGAGGTCAAGAACTGAGGTTTGGAAACCTCTGCTTAGATTTCAGAGGATGTATGGAAACCTCTGGATCTCCAGGCACAAGTTTGCTGCAGGGGCAGGACCCTCATAGAGAACCTCTGCTAGGGCAGTGTAGAAAGGAAGGAAATGTGGGGTTGAATCCCCCAGAGTCCCTACTGGACACTGTCTAGTGGAAGAGGGTAATGGTCCTCCAGACCCCAGAACG
This sequence comes from Cebus imitator, assembly GCF_001604975.1. NCBI lineage: Eukaryota > Metazoa > Chordata > Mammalia > Primates > Cebidae > Cebus > Cebus imitator. Next base: position 3,154,980 of record NW_016107322.1, read on the forward strand.
GTAGATCCACCAACAACTTGCACGATGCACCTGAAAACGCCACAGATACTCAATTGTAGCCCATGAAAGCAGCCAGAAGTGGGGTTGTACCCTGTAAAGCTACAGGGGTGGAGCTGCCCAAAACCATGGGAACCCACCTCTTGCATTAGTGTTACCTGAATGTGTAACATTTTGGAAATTTAAGATTAATTTAAGGATCTTTATGCTCTGAGGATACAAATTCTAAAAATCACTTCTCATGCTGCTATGGTGGCTTCTCTTGAGAGCAATCTAAGATATTGGATGCCATCTTTCTGAAGATGTCTGAGTCCACAGGTAAGAACACCCAATCTTGCAGCTGCCATTTTGTTTACTCTGTATTCTTTCAAATACAAAAACATGATTTGTGGCTGGGTGCAGTGACTCACGCCTATAATCCCAGCACTTTAGGAGGCTGAGGTGGATGGATCACGAGGTCAGGAGTTCAAGACCAGCCTGTCCAACATGGTGAAACTGAGTCTCTACTAAAAATTTAAAGGCACAATGACAAGCACCTGTAATCCCAACTACTCTGGAGGCTGAGGTGGGAGAATCACTTGAACCTGGGTGGCAGAGGTTGCAGTGAACCAAGATTGTGCCACTGTACTCCAGCCTGGGCGACCGAGTGAGACTCCATTTCAAAAAAAAAAAAAAAAAGATTAATTTACTAAAACTATATATATTTTTTCATTTATTTATTTTATTGCATTTTAGGTTTTGGGGTACATGTGAAGAACATGCAAGATTGTTGCATAGGTACACATGTGGCAGTGTGATTTGCTGCCTTCTTCCCCATCACCTATATCTGGCATCTCTCCCCTTGCTCTCTCTCCCAAAACTATATAATTTTTTAAAAAATTGTGGTGCATAAGCGATATTGCCAAAACCTCGCAGTCTCCTTTTCCTGCAAACCTGTAGAACCTGAAATGTTCAGGCTATGATCACTAGTATTGTAAGAGCTCCACTAAGCTGCATGTTGTATTCTTTCTAAATTAAGTATCTTAAAGTAGTACAATATGACAGCCATGATCTATATATAACCATAGAAATGTAAAATCATACTGAAACCGATGGGCCCCCTCTTAATGCTTAAGATCTATTCACGATAGCAAAGACATGGAAGCAAACTAAATACCCATCAATGATAGACTGGATAAAGAAAACGTGGTACAAAACCATGGCGTACTATGCAGCCTTAATAAAATGATATCATGCCCTTTGCAGGAACATAGAAGGAGCTAGAGGTCCTTATCCTTAGCAAACTGATGTGGGGACAGAAAACCAATACTTCATATTCTCATGTTTAAGTGGTGAGCTAAACAATGAGATCCCATGGACATTTAGAGGGGAATAACACACACTGGGGTTTTTCGGAGGATGGAGGGTGGAAGGGGGAAGCAGATCAGGCAAAATAACTAATTGGGAGTAAATCACTCCTCAGCAAATGCAAAAGAACGGAAATCGTAACAAACAGTCTCTCCGACCACGTGCAATCAAGTTAGAACTCAGAATTCAAAAACTAACCCGGAACTGCACAGCTTCATGGAAACTGAACAACTTGCTCTTGAATGTTGACTGGATAAACAATGAAATGAAGACAGGAATAAAGATGTTCTTCGAAACCAACGAGAATGAAGACACAACATACCAGAATCTCTGGGACACATTTAAAGCAGTCTCTAGAGGAAAATATATAGCAATAAGTGCCCACATGAGAAGCAAGG
>NW_016107322.1:3158549-3168549 GCF_001604975.1 Cebus imitator
CTCCAGATGGATTAAAGACTTAAACATAAGACCTAACACCATAAAAACCCTAGAAGAAAATCTAGGCAAAACCATTCAGGACATAGGTGTAGGCAAGGACTTCATGACCAAAACACCAAAAGCATTGACAACAAAAGCCAAAATAGACAAATGGGACCTAATCTTCTTACTTTAGATGTGAGGAACAAACTTCAAAGCTGAAAATAACATGGAAGCTTTGAAATTTCCTCACAAAATGACTGGAATTTAAATTTGCCTACTACCGTTCCAGCGTGCACTCAAGTAACAATCAAGGAAACCGGGCTGGGTGTGGTGGCTCACGCCTGTAATCCCAACACTTTGGGAGGCTGAGGCAGGCAGATCATGAGGTCAGGAGTTTGAGACCAGCGTGGCCAACAGAGTGAAACCCCATCTCTACTAAAATTACCAAAAAGCAGCTGGATGTGGTGGTACGCACCTGTAAGCCCAGATACTGCAGAGGCTGAAGCAGGAGAATTGCTTGAGCCTGGGAGGCAGAGGTTACAGTGAGTGGAGATCATGCTATTGTACTTCAACCGGGTCGACAGAGCAAAACTCCGTTTCAAGAAAAAAAAAAAAAGAAAAGAAAACTTCAGAGACCAACCCTACACCACCACCTTATGTTATAATTGATAGTTTTTGTTTGTTTGTCTATGCAATATTCAGCTTCTGATCAGAAAATGGTATATATTTGGTATGTATAAAGAAATGAGGAAAGAAGTGTAGAAAACATGTAAGTGATACTTTTAGTGGAGTTAGCACATATTTTCTCCAATTGAAATCCAAACTAGTTATAATTTCAAGCAAGCCAGCCATCACTATGATGAATGTGCATTTGCAGAAAGTGAAATGTCAGAAGATGCGTTTTCTATCAAATTACCCTGTTTCCTTTAAAAATGTTTAAAGTTTCACTTTGTAAATTAAATATAAGTGCTGATATATTCTCATTGTAAAATGCAAACTCTTTCCTCTTCCTTCAAAGGCAAATTGATGCATGACAGGTCAAAGTTGTTGAGAAGACAGAGAAGTTATGTAAGGATAACTGTGGGCAATAAGCCCTCCCTTAATTTCTTTCTGACCTAGAAATTACAAATATTCCTTCAAGTGTGCAGTGCTACTTTCCATAACTCCACAGAGCGTTCAAAAGAACTTACTTATTTTTAAAAATTGCCAGTAGAAATATTTCTAAACTTGTCCTTCAATGTTAAATAAGTGATATCAAGAAGAAAAAAAAATTTGAGTCATATAAAGCTGTGGCATGAATATTTCAGACATTAATAATTATATAAATTTTATACTTACAACCAACATAATTTAGTATTCTCATAAACACTTTTGGATATTTGTATCAGTTATTTATCATAAGAATTTTAAATGGGAGGTGCTATTGTTATCTTCATATTGCAAATGAGGAAATTGAGGCAGAGAGACTAGTAAACTGTGGAATCCATATTAAAACCTAGATGTCTGACTATGCATACTGCAACGTTCACCATAATCCTTCCACAGTATATATTTTCATTTTCTAATAATAAAAAGAGTTAATTTACTAATAACCTAAATCCTTCTGTGAAGTTATTTTAAGGAAAACATATTCTTTCCATTCATAAGTTCCTTTTAGGTGTACAGTTTTTAAAGTTATTTTCGTCCAGTGATGGTAAAGATGAGTCCATGAAAAAGGACCAGACAGCCACATGGCCTTAACAGCTACAAGCGAGAAATGACTTAACTCTGTTGACAGAGTATTAAGAATGAACACAGCATAGTAATCCCCAAGATAAGCAGAGTCTACACTTCAACCCGGTGTTAACTGTGGTCAAACACGTACACACATCACGTATCATCAATTTACTTTATATAGTGAAAATAATTTGTCTAGTATGTTTCAACACAAGTTTCTGTAAGACTTTCTTTGTAATAGTCTTAGCAAACATCAGGCAGAGGAAATGAGAGACAAAAAGTTCATGAGAATAAATCTAAGAGACCAGGTAGTTTTAATTGAGTACAACTTCAGTATGAAACGGCAGCGCAATGTAGCTGCCAAGTGTGGTGTGGAACTGCATTAGGAAATAGAGACGAGATCAAGCGCAAGCAAGGACCATGTCAGCAGCTTCTGAAATATTACATTCAAGCCTCGAAATTGTATATTACAACAGAATAGGGACATGTAAACTATGTAGTGAAGGATCCAGAAATGTTATGCTAAAGGAGAGCATAAATTCAACTGCATGAGAATCAAAGTTTAACCTCCCAAGTGCTTTTCAGAATGTTCTATCCATTATCAAACTTAATCTTGACTACGATTTTTCAAGGTGGGCTTTATTCCCTCATTTACCAAAAATATGCATTCTTTTCTCATTTTGCTGATTATAAAACTGGGTTTTAAAAAGATGAGATAATTTTATGAAAGACTCATTAATAACAATAGCAGTAAATTAGTGACAACAGTAGTAATAATAACCGCTATTATTTATCACTGAATGCTATGTGAGTCGCTAAGTGCTGCACATATTTTAGTTTATTGCATTCTCACCATAATCCCCAGAGAATGTTACTAATTAATAGAGAAGCCTGAGCATCACATCTCCTGCCTTAACAGTGAAGCTTATAGCCACTTTGCTTAAATTAAAAATGGATACTTTGCCAGGTAAGAAGAAGAGTTCTGCCATTTACTTACTGTTCAATTCTTCTCTTGTTTGCGCCTTGGTTTCTTCCTCTGGAAAGTGGAGACAATGGCTATGTTGAAATTCTGTTGTAAAAATTATTCGTCTTCTTCATGTCACTGATTACTTTTCTCTCCTGATGATTCTGCCTGTTCTTGTTTAGTATGGCATTTTCTTTCCTAAATGTATTTTAGTGGTATTTATGAGGTATTTTCCCCGTCTTACTCTATTGTTCTAGTAACCCGCTATTGACATCTTGTTTCAGAAACCTCGATGATTTGTAATTTTCTTCAAAATGTAAAATTGTTATCAGGGTTTCATTCCATTTTCTGTTTTATTTCCCTGAAACTGTTCTTTTCAAATATCTTATGTATTTTGTTTTTCATATCACACCCAGAGATTTTAAATAAGGCCCACTTTCCCCCCATTTATTTAATGTATTGAGTCTTTATTGTCTATACCAGGCATTTCCTTAAAAATAGTGTAAGTTACTTAAATGCCGAAGATTCAGCTTACACAGTCATCTCCCATTTCCTTGACTTCCCACTGGCATTTCCCTCCTACAAATTCCTTCCCTCCACTTGAACCACCTTCCCCATTTCAGAGCCAAACCCTGGATAATGCCATCACCTGAAATTAGAAGCTACTGAAATAATTAGTTTATACATTCGATTCTCTGACCATTACCTCTACTTCTGGCTTGTTTGCACACTTACTCCTTTGACAGCTATAGTTGGACACTGTAAATGATCCAGTCCACTGTTGAATTGAACTCTTCTTTACCACCCTGCATACTTATCCATTTTCTATAGTTCTCTCCTCATTAAGTAAATCCTATTTATTAATTCAGTTGTTTTCATGCCAATAGAACAAACATTATCCTTCCCCCATTGGCATTTAATGTTACTCAAAAGCTCTGAATCTTGTGAAAACCTAGAAATTTCTCCATCATTTGAACTTCCCAATATCTCCTGCTTCAACTCATATTGCTTTTCTATTTTCTTTCTATATTGTGGCCATTCTAAGATTGATTATATGTCCTTGTAAAATATTCTTAACTCATTGTCTTTACATACATATATCTCAATCTAGATTGACTACTTTCCCACCCTCCTAAAAACTATTACTTGAAGCTTATGTCCTATATATCCTGTGATAGGCATGTGGAGCACATCAACGAACAAAAAATATAAAACTCTTACCTCACAGAACTTATATCTCAGTTGCATAAGTACAATAATCATGACATTAATCAATTATATCATGTTTTAGAAGGAAATAAGTACAATAAGAAAAGAGAAAAGTAGGATACATTAAAGGAAACAAGAGTACTAGGGGGTCTTAGGTTATAATTTAAAAATAGATGAAGGAGTTAGCAATGAGAATATTTGGAAGAAAAACATTCCAGCAGATAAAACAGGCAGAGCAAACACCATTAGGCTAATATTGATTCTTCTTTCCTTAGCTAAAAGAATTTCCTTGGCTAAGAGATCAATCAGCTCCGAGACTAGGTAAAATATGATTTGCTTTTTTTAAAAAATTTTATCTAGCACTTTGCCTACAGTAAGACACTTCACACACTTAATTACTCTGTGGCTCTCAGCCTTCTAGTCTGTGTTGACAGCTCTTATATATGTTCTTCTGGAAGCAAGAAAGAGGAGGAGATGAAAAGGACTGTGAAGTGTATGTCTCAACTCACTCATTAGAGCATCTCTCAAGTGCTGCCAGATGGCTAGATGCCAGATGACCATTTACATATTATTAGCTTGAGCTAGTAATATGGTTATGCTTAGATGCAAGGAAGGTTGGGAAAAGTAATATTTATTATGGATGACCATATACCTAACTAAAACTGTTATAACAATGGAAGAAGAGTACAGCTATCAGAGAGCAAATAAGACTTTCAAACCGAATTTCAAAGAAAAATTGATAGATTGAGGATTGTAATAATCTAAAGGTGATTTTAAAATTTCCGTTACAAGAAAAAGTATCTCAATCAGTAGAAGAGAACGTAAAAGTGGGGGGAGAAAAAGGAAGTAGCAGTTGATATGGTGCACCATCTTATATATAAACATATATAAAATCTGTTTTGTAAAACATAATCAAATTTCCTAAAATTCCTAATTTTGATGATGATTGACTTTGGACACAAATTCTACTTAAAACAACCCAGTTTATTAAACAACTTAAGACAGAACTTTGGATTGTACCTTGGGATATTTTTTCTCAATACCATAAAGACTTGAGAATTTCAGATCTAAGAAAAGCATTCCTTCTCCGTCTCCCTATCAATCACCACTGGGTGGGAACACATTTCCAGCCATAGTAAAATATACAAAATATAATTGACAATATTTCTTATGCTCACTGAGTACCAGACATTGTTCTAATTACTTTAATATATCTATTCCTTTAATTGTTACAACAACTCTGCCAGGTAAGAATTAGTATTTTTTTTATTTTAAAGAGAAATGAAATCAAAGATTGTCAGTAACTTGGGTAAAGACACAAAGTAAACAAGCCAGGATTTGAATCTACGACATCTGGATCTATAATAGTAGATCTATTATTATATACTGAATATAAACACATATATTCACAAAAACACACATATACACATATACATGTAAACACACATGCATATATATGCACTGTGAATATACTCATGCCTAAACTTATTTTATTTGATTTGCCTGATTATTTATTTATGAATGAATATAGGGTGTGTCATATATTTGTAGGCACAAATATATGAAGATACACTTTCTTGTTTTTAATGATTTAGAAATGTGCTATTAATAATTTCAGCAAGTAAAATTCATATTGGAGTTTTACTTAGAGGTTGAGGCAACTAAGGATTTTTAAAATTATATCTAAAACAATTCCAAGTAATTTATTTCTCTTACGGCTAATTATGTTTAGGTAATTCATTCCTGCAGTGTGGTCTTGTTACTAATTGTTTAAAAATGTGAGAAAATTTTTAATACATTTTTTTAAAAAGATCAAATTTAAATTTATATTGTGTCTGAGGCCTGGATCCTACCATGGTCCACAGTTGACACTCAATGTATAAATGAATGAATGAATGGATGAATTAATGAGCTATGACTACTATAAAATTGTAAAGAATTGGTCATGCAAATACTGAGAAAACAACTGACAGATATCTTCTACTTCATGTCAAGAAACTTTATTAACATATAACCTTGTAAAATGTATTTTTAATCACATTAGTTTTAAAATGTTAGATTTTAAATTAAATTTGTTAATATTAATATGTATCTCATCTTTGTACTTAATTCCTGTTCTTTCAAAGAAGCTGTAAGAATCACCTTGAAAGTTTTATGTGAAGCAAGAAGCTCTTTACTCGGAGATGTAAGGTTATCACCTTCCTCACCAAGATTTATCCTAATTATATCTTTTAACTGGGTATTTCAATAGGGTGTTGCAGGAATGTACAGTTGTATAAACAACTCATTAAGGACTTCATTAATTAATTTGTCACTCAAGACTTTTCAGATATCTTTCTCTTTTCTTTAAACATCCTAAAACATCTGAAATGGAAAAAAAGAGCATAAAAAAAGATAGCAAAACCTAAAAGTGAAGATGTAAGATTGCATATTTTGTCACTGAGTGGACAGCTACATCATCATAAGAACTTTGGAAGCAAGATATGTAGTTATACAAGAACAAGTCTTCATTGCCCCCTATAATTTCTGCGTATCTGTTTTCTTTTTATCTTTCTTTAAATGTTTTGGGTTGGGAAACAACATACTGTTATGGAAAGAACATTGTTCATGTAGACACATTAACATTAGCATGAATCTCAGCTCCATGGTTTCCTAGTGTCTCAAGAGATTAGAGTAATATATCCAATGGATATAGTTTTGTGCTTTCTCTGGAGTTTAAAACATCAAGTCTACGAAGATACTGAAATTCTTATATGACAACTTGACAATAATATAAAAAAAAACAAAATAGTTTAAATATACAAAAAATTAACAATATGTTTGATAAAAGTGTTAAGTCAAAAATTTCTGATGGGATTTATGAAAGGAAATATACAGCACCTTGTGGGAAAATAAAATACTATAATCAGGTTAGTCCAGCATCCAGGGAAGAGAACATTCTGTGAGGAAGCTTAGGTATTTTAAGGTTTACAGGGAGCATATCATTTAAAAAAAGTTCCATGCACTGGATATAGTATATGAGCAAATTGCAAGGTAAAGTGAGAGTATGACATACTGAAGAAACTGGAAGGTTCACAGTCTAATAAAGAATGTAAGGAGGGCAATGGTTGGAAGAGGGTGATGATACAGGTTAATATGGAGGGCCCTGTAAATCCACATGGAAGAGTGTGTGCTTTCATATTAAAGGAAATGGGTAAATAAAAATTTAAAGAGTATAATGATATATTACTCCCTCATTTTTGGATGAAGACCTTTCCTCCATATGGAATAAGTTAGTGAAGAGGGCAAGATTACAAGCAGTTAAGCCAGATAGAAAGGTGCTTATCTCAGTGAGAGATGATGTTAGTTTGCTCTGGAATTGAGAAAGCTGAACAGATTCTGGGAATGTTTACAAATCAAATTCTGGAATACATGTCAAATGAGTGCATGGAAGTAGAAATTTCTACCTTGGCTAACTAACCGGATGGAAGAGAGTGTTGCAATATAACAATTTCAGTTTGTTACCAACCTATCTCACATTATGTATATTTACCAATTTCACATAAATGCTGCTTTCACATAGCTTTTACAAATAACTTAAAATTCACCACCTGCAATCAAGACATAGACATACACACACAAAGTAAAAAAAGAAAAAGAAAACACCAACTGCAATTTTTTTTTTTTCAGGTAGTGAAGTGAAGCAATTACTTTGTTCGGTGGTGTGTCCATATAGTGATCATTCCTAGCCCTTAAAGATCAATATCCCATTATTTTCCAGTAGTCATATATCTTTCCATTTTTTTCTTTCTGCTATTTTCACTATTACTGCTTTATAATCTCACTGGAATTTCCAAGTCTTCTATCTCTTCCTTCACTTTTGGTCTATTTACAAATTATTGATACCAATTTATTTCTTATCTAGCCTAATATGTGGCCCATCATTTCACACATTGCTCCTGTCTTTAAGGTGCTGGAATGACAGTTACTTTGTTATCTCAGAAGTTTTTGATTTTTTTTTTTTGTTTGTTTTTACTTCTGCTGTAGGTAGGGTACCTCACATGTTCATCACCCTGGCATCTACAAAGACTCACCTAGAACTTAACATAACAGGCAGGTTTTAGTTCTTCAACCATGCACACAGAGAAAGATTGTCCTCTGCTTGTGTGAATGAACACGTTCAATTATAGGAAATTATTCAGATAATGAGAATGAGAAATTCAAACAACTTTGCACTATAAAAATCTGTTTTCCAATCTCTAGCTTAGAACTTAATATGTGGTTTTGCTTTTTAAACTGATATTAACCGCCTTTTTAAAATGAACCCCCTTTCTAAAATACATTTATTCCTTGATTATGTCATAGACATGTGTGAAAAATTAGTAGAAAATGAATGCAAATGTTTTGTAAATAATCTGCAAAATTCATAACTATAGTTTCATCAGTCTAGGCATTCATTGTAATACTATATCATAATTCTGATATTTAATTTAATATTTGTTACTTTATTTTCTCCTCTGTCAACTTCTAGGGTGCTTGGTGGTCATTGTCTTCCCTGTTGGCATTTTTTTTTAATGCATTGTCCCTGCGCCTACTCTCCTACTTCAATATATGAAGAAACTGAGAAATGAAAGCAAAATGACTTTTCCTAGTTATACAGGTAGTTAGTTCTTAAAGCCAAACCAGAAAATAAAAAACAGCCTTTATATCTGCAGCCCAGTATAATTTCTGTGAAAGTGATACAGGTATTAGAAATTATATTTAAACTGCTTATAACTTATATAATCAGCACTTACCATATAGGTAGAAAATTGTAATATGAAGACCCAGGGGAATAAACATGGTTCACATTTATAGACAAGTTAATACTGCAGCTTGTTTAAATACTTACTGTAAAAGATAGAATTATTTCACCTTTGGATAGATCATGTGTTTTCTCAAATATTCAAACTTTAAGGGAAAAAAACCTAAATTAAATATTAAACATGGGCAAGATAACAGCATCGGCACTAATTTCAATCTCAAAACACTGGGAAGAGAATAGAGTCATAGCTCTACTGCTTTTGATATATTAAGATTTGGAAGGTGACCAATTATTTTATCATCACTTAATACGCTATACAGCAAGATGTAGACATTCTCTCCCAAAGCATCCAATGGTCTGTTAGCTCTTAAGGAGACATATTACTTCACAATCTACTTTAATCTAAACAAAATACATCTTCCACACTTGGAAATTTTTCCTCAACTTTTTAAACTCACACATGCATTTATGTATTCAACATATAATGTCTGTCATAACTTAGGGCAGTAAAATAAATAATTATAAGTAATTTCATTAAGTAATAGGGAAATACATATTAAATTAACAAAAAGAACTTGAATTATCAGCATTCCTTTTATTTGATATAACTGAATCATCTATTAAAAAGTAAGATCTGAAAGTATGTCGTATGCACAGTGTAAGCACTCCAGGGACAGTTTCCATAACTAAAATATACATTACTCTAGTGCTTATGCCAACATTTGCTTTAATTTGATCAGTTTAATCAAATCAAATAGTGTTATAATCCTCAAGAGGGGAACTGGTATACTTAAGATAAACTCCATTAGAAATACCTGAAATATGAGTATTTTTATAATGTATGTTAAGGGTTGCTTGAAAATGTAGTGTAAAAAAAACAGAAGTGATCATCCAATGATCACCAGAAATGCTATATTTAAGGTTTAAATGTATTTAAATGTATTTTAATCAGTAAAATAACAACAACAAGAAAGTAAGCCATGTAACTAACTAGACAAGGTAATAAATGTATTAGAGAATCACATAAAATGATGTAGAGCACTTTATGAAGATCAAAATAAGAATGTGTCTATGTGAAACACATTTGCTTTTGATGATATTACATATGTCTTTAAACAAACTGACATCCTTATTATTTAGAATAATAATTTCTCAATTTCCATTTAGTGCTTCAGATTCAGCCTTTCATTTATTCTGTAAGCATTTGCTGAACACCTGCTATTTGCACATCACTGTGTTAAACACATGCCATTTGTTACCTGGCATCCTTATTCATCTTGCACATCTATGTGATGTTCAATTTTTTCAAGTAGTCATCTATCCTAATTTGGTAGTAGACTCTGTGA
>NW_016107322.1:3170469-3294757 GCF_001604975.1 Cebus imitator
TTTTTTTTTTCTGGCACTAAAATATTTTTCAGTCTCATCTTGTATATCCTTTATCCTATCCTAGAATCAGTCATTTCTCCAAAAATCTCTGTGTCATTTAATTGGAGAGTGATGTTAGAAACTAAGATCCAAGTACTAGATACGCTGTTCTGGTGTGGCATTTCTCCAAGTTCCTCTCAGCCAACAGAGCAAGACACTGTGTTGATTCCAACCCTTACATTTACACGTTCTTAAGAATGTAATTATTAGTATCTATATTGAGCTAAACATGAGTTCCCAGTAATGATCTCAACTCTAATCCATCACCACATAAATCATTCTATCATATTCCCTTGCTTGCTTGTAACATGATTCCCTTGATTGCCTGCATTTACCTTATTGTTCAATTTTGGAGTATATGTGTAGCTGTTTCATAATCGTTAGCCTGTACCCCTGTGGGGAACAATGTTTCCTAATAGAGTTTAGTGCTTATGTGCAGTTCTTTTGCATTTAGTTTTAGACCTCATTCGTTTCCAAGTTACCTAAGTCACTAACTTCTCCCTAATCTTTGATGAGATTATACTTCATATTTTCTTAATAGAGTAAGAATATTTTGTCACAATGATACATTTTAGAAGACAATTTGGTGCGGAATTTTTTTGTACAAATATAAACCGTCTTAGCATACTATCCAGGAACTATGCTCCTAAGTATTTGCACAGCTGATTTGAATGCTTATGTGTACACACACAAAATCTCAACACAAATATTTATAGCAGTTTTATTTAAAATCAACAAAGAATAAGGAACTACCAATTTTGTCCAGAGCACTGACACTTGACAATGTGTACTTAAAAAGGCCAAACTTGAAATTTTTACCTTCTTCTCCATAATTGAAAATTTCTTCTGCATTTTGTCTATATGTTGATTTTATGTTCTGAATGTCAAGAAACAGTATTTAATGTCAAAAACTGCCACAGAACAGTGAAATATATTAAATACAGATCTACACCACAGAGTGACAGTCCTACAGGAAACATATTCCGACAACTTTCAGACTGCTCAGACTCTGTATTCTAGGGGAGTTTTTTGTATTTTATTGTTTTTGTTTTGCTTATCTCATCTATACTTTTCTATTTTTTCCTGCTGATCGTCCTTGGACTCCTGGCCTGGTGGTTCCCTTCTTCTCTGTGTCATGCTGTCAACAGCAGGGACTATGGACTTGTTGATGGTAGATCAGATGACTGGCAGAGGCAGCAGGTGATGGTAGAAATATTTGTTTCTACCATCATCTTAGATAGTAAGAAGTCAACAGTCCCTGATGGTTGGATTCTGAGTGCCATTCTTTTTATCAGTAGGCACCTCCATGCCATCCTTGAAAAATGAGGTGTAGTTACTCAGTAATAATAAAGTTGTCAAGAGCGATTGTCTTTCAGATTTAACCAAGTTAAATAACTCTATTCACTGCACATGTGCAATTAAATGATACCATGGCAGAAGCTTGAAGTGCTAAGTAAATGTTACCAAACCCAACGCAGAAACTGAAAGCACTAAGTAAAGGGTATCAGTCCCAAACTGATATATTTTTATACAATTACTAACAATAATTTGTTAGAAATTTAAAACATACACACACACTTAAGAATAAATACCAAGTGATGGACTCTCTGGACAATGAGTGTACATACAATTGTCACATTAAAAAATGTATACACCTGGGCATTTTATATAAATACAATGGCTTTCTAAGAAAAATAGCTCATGAAGGAGTGAAGTCACTTTTATCTCCTGATCACCTTGGAGGGTTAGGCTGCTCACTTTTTAGAAGTGTTTTGTTCTTAGCACAAACATACGAAGTTGAATACCTCGTGACAGTCAGGGTAAAGAGCAGATAAAGGAGGGAAATGAGGGAGGACCAGCACTCTTGGTGTGTCTGGAAAGAGGTGTGGTCAAATCCATGATGTCTTGGTGGCCAGAGATCAGTATTAAAGAACAAAAACTTCTTAAATATATTTCTAAGATGTTTGTGTTACCATACCATACAATTTCAGTTTTAGTTGCCCCCTCCACACAAAACCGGTAATTTCCAACTTTAAGGATAGTTTTATGAGGGCATTTCTTCCATGCTATGTGGGCTTATCTTTCGTGAAACCGGAATGGTCTTGAGTTTCATGTAGGACACACAGAGCGATATTGCCACTGTTGTTACAGAGGTCTAGGATGCAGAAGAGGCCACAGGAATAAAGACTGTTAGATCACTTAAGGGAGAGCTCTTGTGAGTTGGGTTCCACAATGATTAAAGCACATAAGTACCGGCTGTGACGCTTTAGAAAAGCAAAGTGGGGGACAGGGTTAGGAAGAATACGAACAGGCTTCCTGGTTAAAAGGTAATCTGAGCATATTGGTAAGAGTCCACTTTTCAGCTTCCCAAAGCAATAGTGGGACATAACTAATTCCAAAAGAACTTCCTGCTTTGGCAAAAGAATGCAGCTCTCTTAGTTCGTTTTGAATTGCTATTAAGGAATACTTGAGGGTAGATAGTTTATAAAGAAAATAGAGGCTCGGAATTGGGCTAGAGCTGCACATGAGCCTGCTGTCTAGTCAAAGATCTCAAAAGGAAGCTTCCAAACAGAAATCCAAGGTGCAGTGGTGTGCTGGTAAACTTCGACCCCCCCCCCCAAAAAAAAAGGAAAGGAAGGCTATTGTGTTTGTGGTATTTGCCAATTTCCATGTGTAAATAGAGGTCCGCCATGGTGGACCTCAGCTTTTAACATCACTGAAACACAAGTTAGGAAGAGATCCACACAACTCTGAGTTGGCACAAGGTGGATAGACCACATTCCCTAGAAAATACTAAATGTACATGAAGTTACCTTCATTCTAGAATGAGTAAAGTAAAGCCTGTGAGAAACATGTCTCAAGAACATGGGGGGAAAATGACATTTTTACTACTTTCGTGAGTAAAGCAAAGATATTTATAAAACTTCTAAAATTATATGCAAGCCTGGCTTTGTTTCTTGGTTCAGTTTACTCCCTTTGGGAGCTAATGGCATGATCCTGGCCCCCTGCAACTTCTGCCTCTTGGGTTCAAGCGATTCTCCTGCCTCAGCCTCCCAAGTAGCTGGGATTACAGAGGCACACCACCATGCCACCTTATTTTGTGTTTTTACTACAGACCGGGTTTCACCATGTTAGGAGTTTGAACTCCTGACCTCAGGTGATCCACAGGCATCAGCCTCCCAAGGTGCTGGGATTGCAGGTGTGAGCCACTGTGCCTAGCAAGGAGTCACATTCGTAAACAAAATTAGTGTTGTTAATCGTTTTTGGAGCAAATGTGAACAAATCATCTTTTTGTTCAACAAATATTTATTATCTATTATATGCCAGCCACTGCTCTAAGTGTTGGCCATAGAGCTTACCTTCTGGTTGGGATAGAGAGGCTCCAATGAACATAATGTAATACATTAAAATCAGTTAACTGTTATGAAAAAAATAAAGCGAGAGACATAAAAAAGAAAGCAAGTAGGTTTCTTTGGTTCAGGGTTCTACAGAGAAGATGCTGAAGTAGGGTGCCAGCTTCTTCTCGGCTTCGTGTGAGGACGTTTGTTCTGCCTCAAAACTTGATGGAGAAGGTCAAAGGGAAGTAGGCATTTTGGAAGAGGGATGAAATAAGCTCATTTTATAATAACCCACTCTTGATTGAGCTAATCCATTCCTCCTGAGAATCCAGTCCCACAAGAGCAAGAACTCACTCACTACCACACAAACAGCCTCAAGTCATTCATGAGACACCTGTTTCCATGACCCACCCACTTCCTACTAGGCTCCACCTCCCGACACCACCACACTGGGGATTAAATTTCAAGGAGACTTGGTAGCGACCAGCAAACCATACCTGAACCATAGTAACAGCTAATTTCATTTCTTTATTAGGTGCACTGTAAGTCACTCTACTAACATGACATACACATCTGTCCTGTCCCCATTGCCCTGATCATTAAAGGAGTCCTTACTGTTATAAAATGGTTCAATCTTCACAGCAGATGGAGTTGTTATGAAAATGAGTGATTCTCAATCTTGACAGTGAATGACTATCACTTTGGAAGGTTATAAAACACATTATGACTAGCACCTTTCCACGCTCATACCCACAGTCACATTTTCCTCATTCGAGTACAAGACCTAGACATTAATGTTAAAATAAAACAAAACAAAATCTTCCAAATGACTTAATGTAAACCCACTGTTAAATAGTGATCCTTAAATTTTAGCTTGCATCATTATCATTTGGAAGAGCTTTATAAACACGGATCATTAGGTCCCACTTCTAGAATTTCTGACTTAGTATTTCTAGGATAGGGCCTAAGAATTTGCATTTCTGGCAAATTTTTAGGAAATGTTAATGCTGTTAGTCTAGAGATCATATTTTGAGAAGAACTGATCTAAATTAGAGCTTCAAATTCTAATATGATTACAAATCACCTCGGATCTTGCTAATAGGCAAATTTTAAGCCATAAATTTAGGCTGAGAACTAATATTTTGTATTTTCAACAAATTCAATGGAGTTAAATAGCTTATATGAATGTTGATGGTCTATTTTAATAAACATTGAGGTAGATACAACATCACTAAAAGCCAAAGGTAAAAGAATACTAGAAACCATTTTTAAAGCCGAATGCTTATATTAGTCTATAGAAGAACAATACCAGCACTATATTAGTGTAAGACTTCAAAAAAAGAAAGTGATTTTGTGTTTGGGAAACTTTAAGAATAATAAAGTCAAACTACATTATTTATTGCAACATTTCTCAGAAGTTTGAATGCATATTGCAAAAACCATATTATAAAATGTAATATGAAAAGTTGTAAAACTTTTTTCATCTAGGAAATGTTTTCACTAAAACTCTTATTAAACTGAACCAGACTCTAAATTACATGGAACCCAATTTGAGAAACATTACTGTAGTGTTTTTACCCGACTGACTCATGCAGAGCAGGTTTCTATGACTAAACAGAAATGTGTGTTTTTATTTTCTTTTCTGCACATTTAAAGAAGATAATTAGTTTTGATTATTGATAGCACTGAGAAAGAAAGAATAATATAACTTTCAAGGGAGAATAACCTTTACCAATATACTCATTAGGGCTTGGGCTTTTATCTTTATTTTTATATTCCTGGCATTTATTACAATTCCATAAGTAGCTAAAATAATGTAGAGTGAATGATTAAATCACTATATATAAGAATTGCAGGGTTTGAAGGCCAGTTAACTAGGTAATTAATTTGGCAGTAACTTATAACTTCAAAATCTCTAAAACGCTCATTGTTAATCTGTGAGTAATACTACCAGTGTAAGTAAAGCTTATACTGGGGGGAAGAAGGAAGGTAGAATTAACACATGGCTATGGAATTACGCAAGTAAAGCTTTAGGCTTACACAAACACAGTTCAACACATTGGCATTAAAAGAGTGTCTAGGAGTTGTCAAGGTCTATCACTAGAACTACTTTTTATTAATTAACATGCATAAAACAAAAACGTAGCATAAAATGGAACCCAAATTGCAAATATTTAATCTACAATTATTTACAAATAATATAAGATATTAAATACAATACAATTTCATGAAGTTATATAAAATCACTAGTATTTCATCTTTTCCTCTGATGAATAAGTTATATAGTATCATATAGAGAATATAGCATGGAATTTTTGGTGTAGCATATTATATATTCATGTCTTTGCTAATAAAAGTCAACTGTCCTTTTACTTACAATTTGCATTAACATCTCATCAATATAAACGAAAATGATTTATTAAAATATTTCTGAGTAGAAACTTAATAAAAACTATGTTACTTTTATTTAATAACGATAAAAATTTGGAATTCAGCATATATAGAAGATGCAATTGTAAAAACAACAGAGATTGGATAACAGAAATAATGAATAAAGTAAACTACTCTTTCAAATTTGTGAATTAAAAAATTAATATCTCTTTGTATTTCCTAAAATTATGAATTTTGTTGTCTTGTACAAAATATGTTTAAATTGTCATGCTATAGCTTATATTAGAATGGATAGACAAAAATCTATATAATTACAGGTAGAATGGCATTAATATACAACAGTGATTATCCCTTTGAAGATGACATATTATCCAAGTCTTTTCCATTAGATAACTAATGCAAAATACAGAAAAAGATATATTCATCAGTGTACATAAAATACATTTGTATATATTTTAATGAGGATATATTTAAAAGCATTTTCTCAATGTAAATATTATCTTCAAATAATATTTGAAGATATTTGAATATTATCTTCAAATAATATTCAAATTCTTGTTTTAACAGAATTTGAATGCTTCAAAATATGTCTAAAAAACAGTTTCACCATGAAGTGGGGGATAGAGAATGCCCTGAATATAGGCTATTAGCGTCTCAGTATGTTGCCTATTATACTAATATGTACACCCTTCAGAAACCTACATAAAGAAGAAAATTGCTTTCTGCAAATTGGACACTGTAAGCACACACAGAGCATATAATTAATACAAAGATTGAAGGGTGTATTCATTAGGCATTTTTGTACTATAATATAAAGGATTAGTCTTGCTTATAGAGATATTAAAAGAAAAGTAAGTTTAATGTAACCTTTTGTAGAAAAAAAATGAAACACTAGCATTTAGAATAAATGAAATCACAGAGTTTTTGGTTTTTACATTTAAAATATATGCAGTAACTGACTTTAAAGGAATTCTTTATCAAATTATTAACAAATTCTTTAGAATAATACAGTAATAATATAAAAGTCTCTTTCATGACTTTTATTGTATTTTAAGTTTTTTTCATCAGATTTATGTTTTCTTCCTAAAGATTATTTTGTGTCTGTGTTAAACTGGCATTTGCCCTAATCTACCTGATAGCCTGGTATGTCTCAATGGGTGTCTTAAAACATTTGCTCTGCTAAGAGAATAGAAAAATTATATATTATCGTGTACATCTAAACAGATGATAATGATATGAATATACTTTCATTCCTCTCCCAGTCATCCAAACTAAATCCTACAATAGTTTGTGGCAGACATTGCTACTCTTTAATTGCTACTTTTCAAAGCAAACAGAGAATATACTTCTGCTCACATTTTATTAGTTTAAGCAAATTTCCAAGTTGGGACTCACTTTAAAGTAGATGCTTTAAAAACTCAATATTTGTTTTTGTGTGTGCTTCCTAAACTTGGCTTCATTGCCATAAAATATTAAAATGAAGGTTGTTTCCTTCCTCCTTCTCTAAATACACTGTGGTATGACTGAATTTGCACTGAATAAAAAAAAATTCATTTGAGGATAAATGTCAACTGTATGATACTTAAACTTTCAATCCAGGTGCATGACATCATTTATCTAGGTATCTTATAATGTACCTTATACAATGATTTACGCATTTTCTGTATGATCTTATGTATACTTTGGTAGATTTATTACTGAGTACATTTGTTGCTATTGAACCGTTGTTTTTAAAAGCATTTTCTCAATTTCTGTTGCTCATATATAAAAACAAAATTGTTATTGAGCCTGTACTTGAGAAACTTGAAAAATTCACTTATTAATTCTAACAAACAGTGTAACTATGAATTTTAGATTTTAGATTTATTCCATGTTATAATCATGAGATCTTCAAGTTTTTCTTGTAAATCTTTTTTATCTGTTTTCTCGTTGCTTCATTTTGGCCTGAGAAGAATGAAAAATAGCGCTATCCCTTTTAATTAGGAGTCCATCTTTAAAAAGGGATAGCAGAAGTAGTGAGAAGAGCTTTGGCCTGGAAATTATGGTTCAGCTATAGCCCAAAACAGCTGTATTACATCACAGGGCAACTGTACCATATTGGGGAAGTGATTTCAGCTTCATACTCGTCACCTTTCTTTTACATGTAAAACAAAATTTAAAAAGATTCCTCAGTTTTTCTTAGCAATAGTATTCTATTCTTTTTAACTATAACTGGTCCTTATAGGATTTTAAATTTTACTTCTATAAAATATCTTAATGTTACATTAGAAGAAATATAAACTGAAAATCTAACTTCAAGGGGCTATACATCTCCTGAAGACATGAGGAATAAAGTAACCTGAAAAGGGCATATTAAACTAAATTGTCCTGAAATATTTATTTGTATGCAAGTTAAACCTACTCACATAGGTCTGGCAAAATATTTTTACATGAAAAATGTTTCCGTGGATAATATTTTTTCTATTCTTAGTAATATTAACACATGTATGTATAATGATGTTTTGAATCCATGGATACAGGCTTTACAGTCAAGTTCAGTTTCCTTGAAATAGTGAAACCTAAATGGACAGCACTTAATGAAAATGAGACTGACTGTACCACCCCATTCCACACACCATATGTCCTGAATAGCTTCTACTCTCTGCCAAGATGTAATTCAAATCAGTGACCTAGAAATAAAAGACTACATACCCCATTACCAATCAATCCCCTGAGCCATTCAGTCTCTACTCAGTAATATTTTAATAAATCATTTTCGTTTATATTGATGAGCTGTTAATGCAAATTGTAAGTAAAAGGACAGTTGACTTTTATTAGCAAAGACATGAATATATAATATGCTACACCAAAAATTCCATGCTCTGTGCGCTATATGATACTATATAACTCATTCACCAGAGGAAAAGATGAAATACTAGTAATTAACATTGATTATACACAATCAAGAAAAGTCAAAGTTAGCAGAGGTAATTAATGAAAAATACAATTTTCTCAACTAAGCCACCAGAATGTAACAATAAATATTACAAATTTCCTGACAGCAAGCACTCATCAAAAAAATTTTGGAATCTTCCTTCTTTGGATTTTAGAAAAAATGAATGTGATTCCTAAACATTTATGATTTTAAAAAATGAGTTTCATTTATAAATCAATAACAGAATTTTTGTTAGAGTTTGTTAATATTAGCTGTTTGTTATACACGGGGAAGGTTTTTCAAAGGGAGAGTAAAATTCTGACAAAACATCTTTATGTATATCTATAGCTTTGTATCACTGATGCCAACATTTAGCCAATCTTTTAAAGTTTAGAACAACTAATTGGCAGTTGGAGTGTGAGAAATAATTGGAGATGTACAGAAAAGTTTTTACTCTATGTACAGTATTTTAAAACTTAACTTTCTTTGAAAAAACATTCTACATAAATATATTTCCTGGGTTGTTTTCTGTCTTCTCTTCTATGCTAAGACTAACAGGAGCCTCTGATATTTTTCATGATAGGCTATTAAATTGGAAGAGACATGAACTAGATGGCTTTATGTTAACTGGATATAATTAAAGAAATAATTAAACTGCTCAAAATTTCTATCTTTAAATGCCCATCAATGTGCACATACAAATAGAAAAATATGCACAAACACACAAGTGGCACTAGAAAGCAAGTATTAGGATTGAAAGAATCACTAAATTTGGAAGGAGTTTGTAAAAAACAGAATATCAGTAAGACTGGCAAAAGAAACATATTTCTGGCTAATGAGAGCTGATCCACATAAACTACCATATTTCTTTAGGTCTAAGATGTTATTAACCGCAAAATGTCCTATTGTTTATCATTTGATTTCTTGATTTTTATGATCCTCAAGAAAGAAATTTGCTGTTTAAATCAATAAAATTAGTGCTTTGATTGTAAGACCCAATCCAAATTCAAACATGGTAATATATGAAAATACACGTGGCTTCAAACTAATGAAGTATGGTAATATGTAAACATATGAAGAACAAAAACCAATAATTTATTACCACCCAACAACTAGAAGAGAGGAAAGCTACTTTGGTATGATAAAGCGCACTGGAAAAGAAACTCAAATAAAAATACTTTTTATAATTTGTAATACCTACATATGATTACCTAACATTAGATCCCAGCTGATGCTTTAAATTGAACTCAGCCTTAATACAGTAGTCAGTGAGCCAAACTTAGAAAATATAAAATAAAACTATTTGTCAACAGATGGGTCCCATCAGCCTGGGCCATTACAAGAAAAGAGCAAGGAACTTATCAAGAACTCCTTGTCTTCAACTAGTCTAGCCCATTAAATTTCCATTTGCCTTTGTGCACTAATGTAATTAGAATTCTTCCAGTATGTATTGTATTCATAAGGACATTGTAAAAAGGTTTTTGCTAGCTTCTCTGCAAAGCCTCACTTTAACAGATGTGTCCTAGAACCATTGGTGTAGGCATCAAGCAGGACAATATTTGGAAGACCAGAGGCAGTTTCACATCCTGCAGAGAAATGTTTGTTGAGTTCTGCGAATATAACAGCATCAAGAATTAAATATATCAACTTGGCCTCTGATTATTCATCGGATACACAATTCTGCTAGCACCCTCACCTCTGAAGAGAATTTTCAAAGCTGCCAGCCTGTCTACTGTTATTCACAACTGCCACTGGCAAGGGTAATAGGGAGGCTACCTGCTCAGCCTGCTGTGGAGTGCTAAGTTAGCTGCATGGATGCAGCTGTCTTCAGTACAACAGAGAGGAAACTGGAAAACCTCGTTTGACCTTAGGCCTATCCAACATCTGATTCAGTTTAACAAAAACACTTCATAGGAAATAAATGCACATAGGTAATTTATAAACCTAATACTTGTATCCCAGTGGAGTCATTCTCAACTGGTTAGAACCCAAGGAAAGGAAGAGTAATTAGCACCATTATAACACTAATAGAAACCAATTAGCACTCAGTTAAGTCACCTTAATATGGTTTTGTAATTGTTGTGATAGGTCTAAAGTCAAATTGAATCACTAAATCAAGTAATTCAATATTTGCTAATGGACAAATATAATTTTTTAGAAACCATGTTACTAGCAGATGATTAATGAAGGGTTTTCACTCTTTTCTCCAAAAGATGAAGTAAATGTTAAGAATTAAATAGCATGAATGTTAAAAACTAAATAACATTCAAGTTAGTCTTCTTTACTCCAAACAGGGTTTTTTCAGTTAAATATTGCAAAATTATTTTAATTATTCTTTTACTCATTCATTTCCAATAAAAAAGATAAAATTACTTTAATGCATTATTACTTGAATCTTGGAAAAAAAGAACAATCTGAACGTTTTCAAGTAAATCCTTAAGCACAGAGAATGATATATTTATTTCCACTCTTGGCCAGTGGCTTCATTTGAAAGTGCTATTAAATATTGTTCCTGTCTGCTATTTTTCTCCAGGCTCCATATTCATTCTTGACCTTGAATATTAACTGAAAAGAAGCAGAAATGTGATTTTTTTTTCAGTAGACGAATATGGGAGAGAATAAATAAAGTGTGCGGGAATGGATACAAAGATGACAGAAAAGATAGGGTTGCCAGACAAAACATAGGATGACCAGTTAAGTTTGAATTTCACATAAATGACAAAACATACATTGGTATAATTATGTTCCAAATTTTGCATAGGATGTACTTATGCTAACAATATTTTTTCATCAGAAATTCAAAAATTCAAATTTAACTGAGTATTCTGTATTTCTATTTGCTTTTTTTTTTTCTTTTTCTTTTTTGAGGTGGAGTTTCACTCTTGTTGCCCAGACTAGAGAGCAGTGTTGCTTGCAATCTCAGCCCACTGCAACCTCCACCTTCTGGATTCAAGTTATTCTCTTGCCTCAGCCTCCTGAATAGCTGGGATTACAGGTGCCTGCCACCACACCCGGCTAATTTTGTATTTTTGGTAGAGACAGTGTTTTACCATATTGGCCAGGCGGGTCTTGAACTCCTGACCTCAGGTGATCTGCCTGCCTCAGCCTTCCAAAGCTATTACAGGAGTGAGCCACCACACCTAGCCTTATTTGTTAAATTTTTTGGCTGTATATAGCAGTAAACTGAAAAATTATTTACGGTGGAATTCCTAAGGTCAGGTTTCCTTCAAGGTGCTTATATGTTCTTTTCATTTTCCAGCCTCTTATTCTTGGACTTATAATATTAGAAATAATTCATTTTACCAGAGTAATTTTTGTTCACTTCCATGACATTATAAGATTGAGAAATAAAACAAATAGAATATTAATTTTATTTTGAAATAGTTAAATCCACATGTCTCCTGTATATCATGGGCTTTCTGTCTATAAATCAATAAGTTATCCCAGTGTAAACTGAGATGATAAAAGACTCTCCAAAAATCCTCTGGATATTCCCAAACTTTTGTGTTTGTACTTCAGGCCTTTTAAACAATTTACCGATTTTAGTTCTATCTCACATTGTTTTTACAAGAAAAATTATTTGAGCAATGTATATCATAAATTTTATAAATTTAACTGAAAATGCATAGTGTTGCAATGGATCCAATACACTACACAATACATAATGTTTGACCAGCCAGCCTGCTCACTTCTGGCCTAGTATTGAATTTCTTTTCAACAGATGCCATCCCATTATCATTCTGGTGTTTTTTCATTTTTTGTTGTTGTTTGTTTGTTTTAACTAGACTGGTTTATTCTTCTTTCCCTATGTTTCCTTCAGTAACCATTGGATTATTTTAATAAAACTTTGTAATTATTCTCCAGGAGGAAAAGCAATCAATAGCTTTCTAAATTCAATACACAAAGTTTTTACTCAAGTGATGAGTGAGAAAATAAATGCAAATAAATGCAAACCATTTATTCATGATACCTGAGACTCCACTAACTTATGGTTAAAAAAAAATACATTTTGCTACTTTTCCCTCCCATGGAATTGAGAGGAGGAGGAATATGAGAAATGGGAGGAAGAAAAAGAGGTGCCCTCTTTGTGATTATAAAATAGTTAGAAAAGAAACATGTAATCTTCAGGAAACTTTCACATGATTGTATTTTCAATGGAGTGGTAACAGAAAGTCCACAGCAAAATTTAAAAATACGAGACTGTATATAGTTTATAAAGCCCAATCCTGAAAATGTTTTTATTTGTATTTTTTTCACTTCCGATGTTTTATCTTGCAGGATTTCAGTGGCAAGTCTAAACACAACACCAAATCTGCTCACCAATTCCTGGCACTGCACTGTCTGTGATTATCTCTAGCATGTAAGTTTGTTACCCTGAAGGCCCAAGTGCGTCAGTGTTAACATTTGGAAGTGGGCTGCCATACCAAACAAGAACAAAGATGCACGGGTAAGCAGCCAGTTAGGCATACAGAACATTCTGCAGTGATGATATATGCAGACATATGAATCAAACCTGATAAACCTAAAAACTTGGTTAGTAGTTGGGTTACTTTGAGGTTGAACCTCTGCATCTGCATGAGTAACCTGGCAATATGATTTTTCATGAATTTCATATAGATTTCAATTCTAATGCATTACATAGAATTTGGCATTTATAATGATGTGTTCACATGACATCTCAAGTGAAAGTATTATTCCACAGACAATTAGCAGAATTGTAATTAGAGATTCCAGGGTTTTAAAGGTTATCAAACACATGTTTAGTTACTTAGTGATATGCACTGGTCAAGAGAAATCTATTTCATATGCTCTAAGGCAGTGTTTCTCATTCCGGCACTGTTGACATTTGGGGCTGGTTAACACTTGTTATAGCTTGTCCTGTACATCATAGGATGTTTAGCAATATCTCTGGTTTCTACCCACTAGTGCCAACAGCAATACTCCCATGGTCTCATGCAAGTGTGACAACCAAAAATCTCCCCAGTCATTGCTAAATGTCCCTGACATTGGGGAACAAAATTGCCCCAGGTTAATAATCTCTGGTCTAGAAAAAGATTATTAATTTTATTTAAAACTTTTTAATATACTTTATTTTTTAGATCAGTTTTAGGTTCACAACAAAGTTGAGCTGAAGTTATAGAGATTTCTTGCTATCACTGGAAAGGTATCTCATACATTGTTATAGTTGATAAGCCTACATTGACATTATCACATGAGCAAAGTCCAGGATTTAAATTAGGGTTCCAATATGGTATAATACATAGTTTCACTTCCCTAACAATACTGTTGTGTTCCCCCTATTTATCTCTTCCTTCCCCTAAACCCTTGGAAACTACTGATCCTTTTACTGTCTCTGTAAGTTTTTCTTTTCTAGAATGTAATGTAGTTGGAAACATACAGTATGTTCCCTTTTCAAATTGACTCCTTTTGCTTAGTAATATGTGTTTGAGTTTCCTCCATGTCTTATAATTTGAGAGCTCAATTCTTTTTAGCACTGAATAAAGTGGCACTGAATAGCTGAACTCCAATGTATCTGCTCACTGATGAAGGACACCTTAGTTGCTTCCAAGTTTTACAATTATGAATGAAGATGCTATAAACATTTGTGAGGTTTTTGTATGCTTTCAACTCATATGGGTAAATAACAAGCGGTGTAATTTCTGGAACATATGGGAAGAGTACGTTTAATTCTATAATAAATTATGAATCTGCCTTTCAAAGTGTCTGTACCATTTTGTGCTTGTACCAGGAATGAAGAGCTTCTGTTGCTCCACATTCTTACCAACATTTGGTATTGTTAATGTTTTGTATTTTCAACATCTTAACAGCTTTACAGGGTTATCTTATTGTTTTTTTCAATGTGAAATTCCCTAATGACATATGATGTGTAGTATCTTTTCATGTGCTTATTTGAGTTTTGTACATCTTCTTTGGCAAGGTGTCTGTTCAGATCTTTTGTCCCCTTTTTAGTTGTGCTGTTCATTTTCTTATGATTTTATGAGTTCCTTGTATACTTTGGATACCAATAGTTTACCAAATACTTTTTTTTGCAAATATTTTCCCTTAGTCTGTGGCTTGTCTTCTTATTTTCTTGACAATGTCTTCAGCAGAGGAGGTTTTTAATTTTAATGAAGTCCAGCTTCTCAATTCTTTCCTTCATGACTTATATCTTTCGTTTTGTATTGAAAAGTCATCGGTATACTCAAGCATATGTTGGCTTCCTCTTGTATGATCTTCTACGAATTTTGTATTTTTGTATTTGACTTTGAGATCTGTGATTCACTGGACTTAATTTTTGTGGAGGGTGTAAGGCCTGTGTCTAGATTTTTTTTGGTTTGGTTGTTTCAGCACTACTTGTTGAAAAGACTATCTTTGCTGCATTGTGTTGTCTTTGGTCTTTGGTCAAACATAAATAGACTATATTTACATGGGTCAATTTGCAGGTTTTCCATTCTTTTTGACTGAACTATTTGTTCTTTCACTAATACAGTATTGTCTTGATTACTATAGCTTTATAGTAAATCGTAAAGTGGGGTAGTATTTATTCTCCTTCATATTGTGCTGGCTATTTGGAGTTTCCTGCCTCTCAATATAAACTTTAGAATAGTTTGTTGATATTCACAAAACAAAACTTACTAGGATTTTGATTGAGATTACATAGAATCTGTAGATTAGGTTTGAAGAACTGACATCTTGATACTATTGAAACCTCCTATTCTTAAAACAGGGAATAGCTTTTCATTGAGTTACTTCCTTGATTTTTTCTCATCAGTTTTGTAATTACATAAATTTATTAGAATTATACCTAAGTATATATTTACAACTAATCTAAGCCTATTTTGACATAACACCATAGCTCTTCATAAGTAATACGAGTAGTTTTTAGTAAAAAAATATTCCTAATTGCACCATTCCTTGTGTCAGAACTTAGCAGTGCTTAACTATTTCTAAGATCACTCATTTTTCACTGTCATTCATTTTACTTATACATAAGCATACATAATTGATCACATTGTTGTTGTTATTATTTTGAACAAACTGTTACCTGTTGGATCAATTAAGAATAAGAAAATAAAGGTACTGATTTTAGCTTTACTTATTCCTTCTCTGAGGAACTTCTTTTCTTTACATAGATCTACTTTACTGCTTTATATTATATCCTTCTATTTGAAGAACTTCTTTCAAGATTTCTTGCAAGGCATGTCTATTGGTCACAGATTCCCTCAATTTTGTTTGTCTGAGAAAGTTTCTATTTTCAAACAATAATTTTGCAGGGTACAAATCTTGAGATTGGTGGTTTTCTACTCTCAATACTTTCAATATTTCAATCAATTATCCTTTTGTTTGCCTAGATACTGAGGAAATGTCAGATATAATTTATAATTTTTGCTACTCTTTGGTGTAACTCCCAATCCCCTTCCCAAACTTCTTTAAATATTTTTTTATCTTTGATTTTCTGCAATTTGAATAACATACATGTAGTCATATTTTCCTATTTAATATTTGCATTGTTCGACTTGGTATTCTCTGAATTTCTAGGATCTGTGGTTTCATGTCTGACATTAATTTGGAAAAATTCTTAGTCATTATTACTTCCAATGTTGCTTCTGTTTCTCTCTTTTCCTTCTGGTATTCACTTTACCCATGTTACATCACTTGTACTTGTCACACAGTTCTTAGATATTCTTTATTATTTTACCCAGCCTTTTTTCTCTTTGCTTTTCCATTTTTAAAGTTTCCATTGACATCTCAAGCTCAGAGATTTCAATCTACCAATAAGCCTATTAAAGCCATTCTTTGTTTTTGTTACAATGTTTTGGTTTCTAGCATTTATTTCAGATTCTTTTTTAGAATTCCCATCTCTCAGCTGACATTGTACGTCTACTTTTGTATGTGGTCTATTGTGTCCAGTAAAGTCCTTAGCATATTAAAAATAATTGCTTTAAATTACTAGACTGATAATTTTAGCATTATTCCCAAATCTGAATCTAGTTCTGATGTTTACTCTGTCTCTTTAAACGATGGTTCTCGTCTTTTAATATACCTTGTAATGTTTTTATTGATAGTTCATATGATGCACTGGCGAAAAGGAACTGCAATAAATAGGCCTTTAGTAATGCTGTGGTAATGTTAAGGGGGGAATGGGAAGCATTATATAGTCCTATAATTTGGTTCCGACTTTTTAATAAGCCTGTGTCTTTGGACTATGAACTTTACATGTGATTCTCAGCATCCTCCTCCATCCACTGTTAGTGAGGCAGAACGACTGCAGAGAGCCAGAACTGGATATTTCTCTTCCCTCAGGTCAGTTAGGCTTTTTTAAAAAATCCAATAATTTAGGCTGAGGTAAAAGACTGTCTTGAGGGTGGATCTTGTTAGGAAGAAAATAGTGCTCTGGCATATTTTAGTGTTTTTATTACCCTTCTTCCTGCAGGAAGGGAGTTTTCTCTGATATTTACTACAACAGCATGAGCACCTTGAGGTAAAATTCACACAAGTTTGCAGGTCCCCATATGAATAGGTCCCCCTGGAGTGTTTAGGTCTCAAACCTGTTCATACTGAGCCTCCAGCAATTTGTCAATTACAGTTTAGGATTTTCTACCCTGGTACTGTTTCATATGGAAGTTTCTGCTCCAGTAAGTTGTGATTCTCTGTATTCACCTGTTTGTCTCTGCAATTTTGGTGGCAGTGGTTTGCTGTATTACCTCACTTCCTTGACAGATGCAAGAAGAGTTGATTTTTAGTGTGTTCAGCTTTTTACTTATTAGGGCAGATTGGAAACTTTCAAGCTCTTTACCTGCCAGACTGGAAACTAGAAGTTAAGGTTACAATTATTCTTTGTATTCATTTATATGTTTTATAATACAAATTTTTCCTTCCTTCTTTGCCATAATACAATCTATATGAAGCACTAATTAAAC
The DNA here is from genome assembly GCF_001604975.1 of Cebus imitator. Classification (NCBI taxonomy): domain Eukaryota; kingdom Metazoa; phylum Chordata; class Mammalia; order Primates; family Cebidae; genus Cebus; species Cebus imitator. Next base: position 3,188,073 of record NW_016107322.1, read on the forward strand.
TCATTATAATGTCTGTCGCTTAATCTACTCATAGGCTGGAAATGTAGTTTTCTGCGCTATTTCATGGAAAATCACTTTTTTTCTTGTGATAGAATTAAGATTTGTTTACTAACATTCAAAATATTTCAAATTACTATACTTTACAAACATTAGTTAATATATACACATACTGTGAAGAAAACTTTTGTTATTAAAGTATATTTTAGTAACATAAAATGCCATAAGAGTAGGTGCATTGCTCAGCATGGAATCTATGTATGCCATTTTATTTAAAAAATAGTTATATAATTACTCAATGCTTTCCAGAGTTGAATTCTAATAGTATTACTGAATTTTAGTAACAAGCAGAAAATATGATAGGACATATTTAGGTAAGTATGAATGAATATACAAATTACTTTAAATGATATTTAACAAATAAAATGCAGACTAAAGCAACCTAAATATTTTAATCTATAAAAGGGTATAATTAGAATTTGACTAAATGCTTATTTGCTTACCCTTTATTCCCAATTATATTCATGATTTTAGGCTCTGACGTCCATTTATAGGTATTCACAGCAAAAAAATATATAGGCTGTTATCTATGATGAGAAAATTATAGTTGTTTTCAAATAAATTTTGTGTTGCCTTTGCTTCTCACAAACTTATGAAAAAAAGAACATTTTTCTTGTAAAGCCATGTCAGCCAATAAATTATTTTTGTATAGATTAAAACTATAAAGTTGGAATTTCTATTTTTTAAAGCTTTTCTCCAAAAAGTTTTAAAAAGTAATTTAATTAAAAATTATTGAAAAGCCTCTGTTCAAAACGATTTTTCTATATTTTCCTATAAAGAATTTCAGAGAATCTTGTACCACATAACTATTTAAATTACAACAGAAAATTCAAAGAATAAATGAAGAAAACACTGATTAGAGCTCACGTAAGAAATTCCTGACAGACCAAACATTAAAATATAATGAGAGTTAAAAATGACTAAGCTTTTTATTTTTATAAGGGCATTTAGAGTGTCATCTAAATCCGCTCCAGGCTAAATGATGAGAACATATGGACACACAGAGGGGAAAAACACACTGGGGCCTATGGCAAGGTGAAGGGTGGGAAGAGTAAGAGGCTCAGGAAAACAAACTAATGCGTACTAGGCTTAGTACCTGGGTAATGGCATCAGCTGTACAAACAACCCACATGACACAAGTTCACCTATATAATAAACTTGTAACATGTACCCGTGAACCTAAAATAAAAGTTAAAATAAAAATAAAAATAAATACAAATAAAACAAATGTGCAATGCTAAAAGTATAAACATTAAAAAAAATCTGCTCCAAAATAAAATCGTTGATGCTTATAAATGGTTAACACAGTTATTTATTCAGCCAAATATATGCTGCTCTAATAGCTTTAAATAACTGGAAACCATCATTTTCAGCAAACTGACACAAGGACAGAAAACAAAACACCGAATGTTCTCACTCATCTGTGGGTGCTGAACAATGAGAACACACGGACACAGGGAGGGGAACATCACACACCCGAGTTTGGGAGTGAGGGGCTAGGGAAGGAATAGCAGAGGATAGGGAGATTGGGGAGGGATAGCGTTAGGAGAAATACCTAATGTAGATGACGGGCGATGATTGCAGTAAACCACCACCATGGCACATGTATACCTATGTAACATACCTGTACGATCTGCACATGTACCCCAGAACTTAAAGTACAATAAACAAATTTTTAAAAAAACATAAGTAAATGTATTTTTATAAAGTAAAATTCTGGAAATGTCTGTGATTCCATATGTTAGGCTAATAATCACATATCCGTTGCCAAGATGTCTTTAGTGTAGCTTATAAATACATATGCAGCAGTTTTCACAGTCCTTACTTTATGAACCCTTTCTTATAAAATGTCAGAACCATATTTAAGTCACCTAAAAATCGTGACATATGTTCTCTGTGGAGCTTTAAAATACAAGATGTTAATTTTTTATGGAAGGCACTAATATATAGGCACAAAAGCAAAATAACAGTTGTTCACTTTTGCCTAATGCAGCTGTATGAGGGAGTATGTCTAAATTGTCTGTGTAAAATTCTCATTAACGTGATTATGATAATTTAAAAATGTGATTCTGGAAAACAGGAAAGAGTGACATCTATTCACTCCAATATTTAACAACATGATCATCTTCTTAGCATGCCCAATAAGCATATAATGAAATTTGAAATTAATTTCAGGTTAAGAAGATCCAGGATAAAAATACTAGCTGTATTAATTTTCCATTGCTTTCTAATGAATTGTCACAGACATTGTGGCTTAAATGGCTTAAAACAACATCCATTTATTAGGACCCTGTTCTGTGAACCAGACTTCGAAAGATGAGCACAGTTGAGTTCTCTGCTGACAATTTTCAGGGCTAGAATCAAGTTGTTTGTTAGAATTTATTTGTTTTTGAAGACTCAACGGAATCATTTTTCCCCAGCCCATTCAGATCCCTGGCCAAAATCAGTTCCTTGCATTCATAGAATTGATGTGGTTTCCAGTTACTTACTGGCTAGCAGCTGAGGGTCATTATTGAATTCTATAGACTGGTCCCATTCCTTCCTCCATCTTCAAAGCCACCATGGAGAATCTTCTTCATGTGGAATCTCTCTTATGCTTTGAGGTTCTTCTCTAGAAAGAGCCTTTAGAAGGCTCACCTAAGAGTAAAGGTATAATAAAATAACAAAACAACCTCCCTTTCTTAAAGTGCCTATACCATATAACATAACCTAGTCACTGGTGTGACCAGCCAATTGTATCATCAAATTCCAGTAATGACACAGGGATCACCATCGGAAGATTCCCACAAGGAAGTGTGAATATTTGAGGCAATCACAGAGTTATGTTACAGATAAAATGACAATGATTATACTAAAATATTACATTAAAAATCGTATTATGAACACACACACACAATCACTGAAAATAATTACATCGAAAACATCACAGTATGCCTGTAGTCCCAGCTACTTGGCAGGCTGAGGCAGGAGGATCACTTGAGCCCAGGAGTTTGGGATCAACAGGGGCAACATAGGGAAAATTGATCTCTAAAAAGATTAAATTAAATTTTTTAAAATGGCCTGAAAGCCAAAAAGAAAAAAGTTCATAGTTCTTATCTGCAAATGACATAAACTTTTTGTTTTCCAATTTCTTTACAATGATTTTATATTTTAACAGTATAAATTAAATAAGCATTACTTTATTAAAACTTTTCTTCCAATGTTATTGTGAACATTTTTTATTTAAAAAATTGAAAAAAAGAATAAAAAGCATTTTTGATTTTATCATATCATTGCATTTACACAATTTGGCATTTATTTAAGAAGGAAAAACACTCTTAATTTCATTATTAGAGAAAAGCCCGTTTGGGGAATTTAATTTGTTAATGCAAAATATCCATATTTATATTTTTTAAACATAGTTTCATTTTAATTTAGTGAAAGAGAAGATGTTAACGTTATGTAAATACAAGGATAAAATTACATATAATATTGACTTCTAAGGCATAAATTTTAAAATTATATATAATAGAAAAGAAAATATTACTTCCCAAATGGCCTTTTTAGTGAATCTTAATTTTCACTTTTGGTTCTAGTGTATTTCTGTCTATATATGTCACTGTTATATCCATCATTCATTCTGATTTCTATGAAACCCAAGGTTGACTTCATTCTGCCACCCATATTAAACCTCATTGTCCATTTAATGATAGGGAAACTATTAGAAATGCAGAAATGGGTTGAAATAACGTTGCTATCTAAAGTCAAATATAAGTGACTTTTCTTTTTCTTTTTTTTGTCGCCCAGGCTGGTGTGTGCAAAGGCGTGATCTCAGCCCACTACAACCTCTGCCTCCCAGGTTCAAGTGATTTTCCTGCCTCAGTCTCCTGAGTAGCTGTCATTACATGCCCACCACCATGCCCATCTTTTTGTTTGTTTGTTTTGTATTTTTAGTAGAAACAGGGTTTCACCATGTTGGCTAGCCTGGTCTCAAACTCCTGACCTCGTGATCCACATGCCTTGGCCTCCCAAAGTGCTGGGATTACAGGTGTGAGCCACTATGCCTGACCACAAGTGACTTTTCTTCATACACTCTAATAAATTATGTGTACTAGTGCCACTAAACAGATTTTAACTGCATGTCATAATATATTCATTACAATTCAAAGACTGTTACTTTTTCTTTTAATTTTCACCATGTATTTTTCTTCAGAATTCTCTACCATTGCAAATAAACAAGCTAACAAACAAACCTCACTCAGTAATGAACTAGAAAAGCAAACAAGTCTTCAATGTCATTAGTAAATAATGTTATCTGAACTGTTTTGAGGAATAATTTTTTTCTAAAAGCTTAATCATAACAGGGCATGGATATCAAAAGAGGCAGGCTTAAAATAATGATGGATAAAGAAGAAATTTTTAGTAAAGCCAAGGTACAGCTTTATTGATCATTTTATTAGGGATGAGAGACTCAATATTCTATAAATAAGTGAATAATCAATTTTTCCCTTAGCAAGATAATTACTAGTTCTTGCTTTTTAAAGGATAAAAACACTACAAAACGGTAATTGTTTTTATTACCTAAGATTGATTCCTAATCACCTAGTTATTTCTAATTTAGAAAAAAACAAACAGGAGAAAAAAAGCAGATAACACCCTTAGACATTAGCAAGGGTGTGCTATAACACAGTTTTTTCTTTAATGTGTATTTCTTATTTTCATTTTCAATTAACTTCTTTTTAAACACAGGGTCTTTATTTCAAAATAATAGGTGTTTATAGGACACCATGAAAGTGATGATAGATGATATTTAAAAATATATATATATATTTACAGGTGGCGCACACCTGTAATCCCAGCACTTTGGGAGGCCGAGGCAAGTGGATCACAAGGTCAAGAGATCGAGACCATCCTGGCCAGCAATGGTGAAACCCTGTCTCTACTAAAAATACAAAAAAATTAGCTGGGCGTAGCAGCACATGCCTGTAGTCCCAGCTACTCGGGAGGCTGAGGAAGGAGGATTGCTTGAACCTGGGAGGCGGAGGTTGCAGTGAGCCGAGGTCAAGCCACTGCACTCCAGCCTGGCGCCTGGTGACGGAGTGAGACTGTCTCAAAAAAAAATAAATTAAAAAAAAATAAAATTAAAAAAAAAAATAGAAGAGAGAGAGAACAGAAAATGTTACAGGAATTTGGATAGCCAGGGGCCAATGATCATTTCTTCAGACTAAGCAACATACGGGTCAGCCAATAATGTTCAACCATAGGCAAAGTAAAATTTTCCCAGAGTAATAGTTTGATAGAGAAATAAAATGAGGAATTAGAACATTGGTTGTCTAAAATTACCCCAAAAACCTGAAATTTATGATGTCTTGGGTAATGTCAGAGAAATGCTGTAATGAGGATAGAAATGCCAAAAGAGTTTTAGGGTAAAATTTAAAAAATGGTTTACACAGGAGCATGGAACCTGGGGAATGCAAGGGAAGATATTAAGGAAAAGAAAGCCTCTTTTGCTTCCAGAGCGAATTTTGGAGCTTCATGAGGAGTTGCTGGATCCTATCATTGCTTGCATGATGTTCTACAAACACCTCTCAGCTGACTGGCAAAGAGCTGCTTGGTGTGTGGGAGACAATTCCAAAGTAAATAAATAAACAACGTGCTGTTTCAAAGGATTCCACATTGACAGGAAAAAAAATTTAAAAAGTAAAAACAAATTGGCTCAATGGGCTGAATAGCATGCTAAAGAATTGAAGAGTGACAAATGCCCCTGTGTTTGGGTTTTTACTGACCTGTACGGGGTGGTCAATGGCTTAGCAATACAGCTAGATGGGATGGAAATGGAAACCTGGCCTATTAAACATATGGGGCATGGCTTTATTGAACTTGGAGTGGCACATTAAAGTAGGACATTTCCATGCCATCAGAACAGCCTCCTTCCAGGTTTAGAAGGTAATTCAAATTGATAAGCAGATATCTTCACGTGCTTCTTTGAGGTGACTACCTAGATCCATGAAATGAGTGTATATAGGGGTATTGCAGCAATGCTCAGATGGTCTGAATTTATACGTGCTCTTCCTGCACCCTCTAGGGCACCAAATGTCAATAAGAACTGTTACGTTCATCAGCAAGAGAGTCAGAGACTGCAGATAACTGTGGAATAGATTTCCTAGCGGGGATGCCCTGAACACAGCTGGCAAGTAAAACTGGTGATGGCAAGTAACAGACGACTGCTGGTGTCCCTGGGAGGTTACATATGGGTCTTGACGGGAATAGACATTGATTCCACACTGGACTTTGCGTACCTATCGGGTGATGAAAATGCTCAGAGTGCAATTTAAAAAAATAAAAGAGAGAGAGAACAGAAAACATTACAGGAATTTGGGTAGCCAGTGACCAATGATCATTTCTTCAGACTAAGCAACATATGTTAGCCTATTGCTAACATGATGTTAGCAATAGACAAAGTAATATTTTTCTCAGAGTAACAGTTTGATAGAGAAATAAAATGAGCAATTAGAACATTGGTTGTCTAAAACAAGAGAGTGTAAAAGCATAAAGGGCTGGCTTACACACCTTCACAAGTGCATGTTCAGACTCAACGTGAGTTGATAAGGGGAAGAGGAAGTAGGGAAGAGTATGGAAGAATGCTGGTATAACTATGCAATTCCTGTCAAGGGAAGAGTATGATGATATAATGATTGTACTTTGTTTCTTTCTTTTGCATATTACCTCACCATGGCATTGCAATAGAGAAAGAGTTTAATTCACTTCAGTTCTGGTCTATGTCCAAGAACTGGAGTTATCACTCAAATCATTCTCTCGGAATGCTTGGAAGTTAGGGTTTAATAGACAATTTGGTGGGCATGGGGCTCAGGATTGGGTGCTGCTGATTGATTGGGGATGAAATCATAGGGGTGTGGAAAATGGTCCTTGTGTGCTAGGTCCACTTCTGAGTGGGACCACAGGATCAGCTGAGTCATGAGTCACAAGTCATGCTGAGGTTAGTCTCAAAAAACTCATGTTAGGTTCCATAACAGTGATGTTATCTACAGGAGCAATTGGGAAAGTCATACGTCTTGTGACCTCTGGCCACATGCCCCACCAGCAGTAAGAAATTACAAAAACTATACCCATCTCTGACCTCTGGCCACATAATTTCTGAGCAGAAAAAGATTGTAGAAACGATGCCTACCTCTTGGTAGAGTTTAGATTACTCCCATAATCCTATTCTTGTGGCCTTTCATTAATCTTACAAAGGCAGTTTTAGTCCCCAGACAAGGAAAGGATCAGCTATGGTGATGGACTACTATCATCCTTGCTTTCAAATTAAACTATAAAAAAAAATTCCTCTCAAAGGTAGATTTGCCTATGCCCAAGAATGGCCAACAATAGCTTGGAGGTTGGAAGCAGGATGGACTTAACTATGTAAAAGGAAAATAAATATTGGGGCCCCCAAATCAGTAAGCTAAAGGAAAGTCAAACCGGCAACTGTTTAGGGCAAACCTGCCTCCCATTTTATTCAAACAAGCATTTGTCTCTGATATACCTATGACCTAGGAGCCCCTCCTCACTTTGAGTTGCTTGACTTTGTTTCAGTTGTCCCACCTTTCCGGACCTAACCAGTGTTCATCTTACATATGTTGATTGATGTCTTAAGTCTCCCTAAAATGTATGAAGCCAAACCTTCCTCTGACTACCTTGGGCACATGTCATCAGGAACTCCAGAGGCTATGTCTCAAGTGTGCGTCCTCAACCTTGGCAACCTTGTTTCTAAATTAACAGAAAACTGTAGCAGATATTCGGTGTTCACAACTATATCAGATTTTGTACTGTAATGAATTTGCAAAGGCAGTTGCAATTGCTGAGTAAGTGTAATAGTTTAAGAAAGTATAAGACTAATTTCCAGAGCGGTTGAACCATTTTACAATCTGGCCAGCCACGTATGAAGCATGCAGTTTTTCCACATCCTCAACAACATTTGCTACTGTCTACCTACCTACCTATCTGTCCGTCTGTCCATCTATCTATCTGTCTATCTATCTATCTATCTATCTATCTATCTATCTATCTATCTATCTATCATTTATCTATTTATCTTTGCTTCTTTATTTTAATCATCTTAATTGGTAGGTAGTGGTATTACTTCATTTAATTTGAATTTCCTAATAAGTAGTGATGTCGAATACCCTTCATGTGTTGTTGATTTGTCCTATGTCTTAGTCCTTTTGTGCTTCTACAAGAAAAATGCTTAAAATGGGTAATTTATACATATCAGACATTATTTCTTATAGTTCTGGAGGCTGGAAGTCCAAGATAAAGACACTGGCATTGGTGTTTGATGAGGGCTGCTCTCTGCTTCCAAGATGGTACTTTGTAGCTGTGTCCTCACATGGTGGAAAAAATGGGAGGACAAGAGGGTGCTCCCTTTAAACTTGAGCCCTTTTATAAGGGTGCTAATCCCATTTATGAGGGCAATGTTTTAATGATTTAATCACCTCCCAAAGGTAACATCTTTTAATGCTGTTGTACTGGGCATTGAGTTTCAACATCAATTTTGAAGGGGACAGCATTATTCAAGTCATAGCATTTCTCCTCTGCGATCCCAAAATTTATGCCCTTCTCACATACAAAATACATTCATTTCAACACAACGGCCTCAAGAAGTCTTAACTTGTTCTAGCATAAACTTTAAAGTCTGAGTTGACTTTAAAGTCAAAGTCAACTTTAAAGTCATGGCAGAAAGGAAAGAAGGGTAACTGAGCCCTTTTATATGAATGCTAATCTCATTCATGAGGGCAGAATCATTATGCCTTAATCACTTCGCAAAGGCCACAGTTTTAATAATGCTATATCAGTCTTAAAGTTTCAACAGGAATTTGGGGGGGAACACTATTATTTGAATAATAGAACTATCCCTATATCTATTTTGATGAAGTGTTTAAATCTTTTGTCTGATTTCTAACTGGATTGCTTTCTGATCATAGACGAAGGGGACATAAGTTTGTTCGCCATCAGGGATTTTTGTCTCTGCCTCAAAGAACAGATATTCTGGAGTATTATAATAAGACAAAATTTGTGAATATTAAACATTGCCATAAGAGAAAAAAAATCAATCTCATTGGCTTTACGTCGTAGGATTTGTTTTTTATTTATATAAAATGAGTGTCTCTGATCAATGTGTAACTTTCTTGTAAGCTATGCTGTAAAAAACCAAGAAACTTTGAACTTACGATTTTGCTAATTTCTAAAGATACCCTCCAAATTTGCATGTTTTTCTGCATGAATTGTATAGAAAGGAGAAAACATGAAGAATGATTCACAGAAATTTTAATGGTCTAGGCCTGGAGCTGACATACACCCTGTGCACATATCCCCCACTGGCAAAAACTCAGTGACACAGCCAACTACAAAGGAACTTAAAGATGTCGTTCAGATCTGTGCACAAGAAAAAGACGTTGTGTGAACTCAAAGAAACCTCTGCCACATTCCCTCTTTTCCCATTATTTATGCTAACCTTCTTCTCATACATAGAGGACTTCAGCAATTATCACTAACACAGAGGACCTAACATCTTATCAAACAGAGTCTATTATTCTAGGTAATCCTCAGTTCTCTCCATTAACATACAATATTAATGAACCATTGTCCTTTGAACTCTATGTCAACTTTTATCTTCTCTCAATAAATATACAAAACTAATTTGAGGACAGGATACCTGTCCCCAAAGAATGGGAAGAGAAGAAAGCATATAGCAATCAGCGATTCAGAGAAATCATACCATCCTCAGAAGCCAACATGGAAAGGTTTCTCAGCCCTGCAAAGTCCTGTAACTAACCCAGTTTTTACTCTCTGGGAAACACTGCCTGGTGCCTTGTTTTCAGACACCCTTGTACCGTTTCCTCTTTGGCTAGTAATCTCATATTTGCACATGTGTTTAGAGTTGCAGAGATGCCCCTTTGGATAGTATAACAGTCACATCCTCTTTTACATTTTGGCAAATTTAGAAAGAAAAAGACATTTTAAGCCTAAAGAGTGAAATGTTTATTATCTAGGGTACATTGTTTTGATGGGAGTGTTATTCTCTATACATTTATTCTTCTGATCTGTATTATTTTATTTAATTTAATGTGCTAATAACTATACCTAAAGGCCTCCCTAGTATTTATTGTACCCTTGGAGTAAAAAATATCATCTGCTTTAAGACACTATTATTTTATGTACTACTAAGGGAAAATGCCTGCCTTATGCTTTTTTATAACTCCTTTTATTTTATAATTCTTGAAAAAAATATGCTTGACTTATTTAGATACAAATTTACATAAAACATAATACTGTCCATAATAAAAAAAATGTGAGAAAAGTAAATTGGTTAAATTGTTCCTGAGATTCATTCAAAATTAGAACCTGATTCTTCTGAATTTCACCTCAGAGTTTATCATCTCCATGTTCCTTCATACAATATTGGTCTCTGTGTCATCAAAAGTGTTGGTGACATAGCATGTTTTAAGAATGCTCAAATCATGTCTTGTGCAGATTCAAGCCCCAGAACATAACCTGCAAGTTTGTATGTGTATAAATAGGTAGCAATAGCCATTTCACTGTTGCCATACGGCCAGTTGAAATTAATGGATGCATTCTAATTCTAGAAATAATAAAACAGTGAATCTGCATTTTGGCATTGGTGAACATTGAAGTCCTCCTTCATTTTACTTTTGTGTTCCCATGTATCTGCTTTTCTGAAGAGATTTTCTGTGTTTTTCTGAAACCGGAGGATCAGGTAGATCTCCATAGATCTGGGATTCTCTTTTCCTTGAAATAGCTTTCTCATCGAAAAAAATAAACACCAAGGCTGGGTGCGGTAGCTCACGCCTGTAATCCCAGCACTTTGGGAGGCCAAGGCTGGTGGATCACGAGGTCAAGAAATCGAGACCAACCTGACCAACATGGTGAAACCCCATCTCTACTAAAAATACAAAAATTAGCTGGGCATTTGGCACGCACCAGCTACTCAGGAGGCTGAGGCGGAAGAATCGCTTGAACCCGGGAGGCGGAGGTTGCAGTGCTCCGAGACTGTGCCACTGAGCTCCAGCCTGGCAACAGAGCAAGACTCTGTCTCAAAAAAACAACAACAACAACAAAAAAAAAAACCAGCAACAACATACGTTGTACATGAATCTCTTTCATCCACCTGCTCCAGAGCTACAGGCTCAGTAGTTATGTGGCATTTTGCTGCGGCATAAGAGGTTTTTCACATTTTTGGTATCTAATATTAGTTTACAGTCACTTAACAGTTGGATGAGTTTCTCATGTTCTTATCATTTAGGTATGTATCTGCACATTTTTAATGGCAGGATCTTACTTCAAGGAACATAGTTCTAACTCAGTTAAGGATTAACATACACTAGCTGCCACTTAGTGGTTTTATGCTGATTTAGACAAGTCTTCTGCAAGTGATGATTCAAGGCCATTTTGGGTCTTCATCTTTACCATTCATCTTTCAAATTAATTATTATTAATTCATTAACCTGGCAAAATAAAAAAGATACTAGCAATCAAATGAGAAGCATTTCAAAGACATAGGCCTAGTAAAAATGTTCTTTTTATTCACTGAACTAGAACTCAAACATAAAGTCAGCCACACTTAATTGCATGGAAGACTGGAAAATATAGTTTAAATACATGTTGAGGATAAAGATGAAATATGTTTGACACATAATACTATCTAACCTAAAAATCATCTGACATTAGGATACACAGAAAAAAGAAACCACCAAACGAATAAAAAGAAAGTTCTTTAGCCACACATGGCTCTACTTTTCTACTGAAAATAAATGGAAAGTTTTTAATTAAAAATATTTGTATTTAAAATTACACATTATAACTAAGAAACAACTTAACTCCCAGGTCAAATTTTGGATTTTTCTAATTTTATAGAATTATTTTATATTCATAAAATAGAATAGCATAGATATATTTATCATCTGACATCCTAAGATGCAAAATAATTAGACAATGAGTATAGAAAAATAGCCGTACCATCTAGTAACATATGTCCTGCATTTTTTATGATGCTAAAACCTGAACTTTAGCTTTCTGAACTACTTTTTCCTTGGCAGTAAGATCCCTTTAGCAAGCATCATCTTCTGCAATATTTTGGAGCAGACTTCAGTTCCAGTCCAGCTGAGTACATAACTATAAGAACAGGAAAGTTGGAACCCCACTTATTTGAAAAGCCTCTTTTTTTCCCAAGTAGCTTTCTCTGAAGCTCCTAAAAACTTTCAAACCTCTGCAAACCAATAATGTACACTATGGTTCCAGAGAATTTGGGGCCCTACCTGAGTGCAGAAAAAGAGAGAAAGTTTGGAACATTGCAAACCTACAGGAATGCTATACATTTTTATTTTATAGATGCTATTTTTATTAATAAGAATGACAGTATTGTAACAATAATGAAAATAATGTTTTCATTACTTTTTCCCTGCCTTTGAATCTCTAATCAGTTTGAAGGATTTTGGGGGGAAATAATTTTAACGTTACATTGAATAAAACATACATAACAAAAATATACATAGATATATAGTTTTCACTGAGAAAATTTACACTATACAGTATAAATATGTGGATTTAAATGTATATGTTTCTTCTATAAAAGAGTAATATTTCTTTGCCCCTTTAACTATTATTTGTTCTTGTAAATTGCTTCTCTGAATGATGAATAACGTTTAGGAGGAAATGTATAATACAACTTATTATAACAATTAGTACTTAAAAGTCTTTAGCAAATGGATATTTTCTGTATAAGCATTTAGTTTTGGTCAATGAATAGCCTTTTGCTGGCCACCCCTGGAAATAAACATGTCATTATAAGGTAACCAATACATTTTCGGGATTATGGAATATAACACTGGCTTAAATGTATACTATAATTGTTATAACTTAAACTTACACTTTATTTTGTCTAAAAGGACATGAATGTCTCTTCTTCATGACTATTAGAAATCCAAAAATTGGTGATGTTAAGATGTCTAAGTCTTTCATTTTGCATATATTTTCATTTTTTAAAAAAAGTTAAATGAGAATGTGGTTCAACTTATAGTAATATTTTGGCATCAGTGTGTTCTTGGCAAAAAAAAGATAAAAGTAGGTTATGGAACAAAGTGATATCAAAATATAGCTAAAAATAATTTACTGGCATGCAAACATATTTCTTCTACTGTCAGAAATATTTTTTTCCTCCCACCCTCATTCCCTAATCACGTCTTCAGAAATGTCTAACAGTTTCTTTGACAAGAACATAGGAACTGACTTAATACATTTTGTTTTGGGACTAGAAGTAACTAGTCAAAAGAGGGTTAGGTTTTCAGATTAATTTTGCAGAAGAGGAAGAAAATTATTAAGTAATTGTGCTGTTTAACCATAGGAGTTTAACAAAAATAAGTAAAACATTTAACAAATTTCTTAAAAGAAATAATGAGTTGATTTTTCTAGTCTTTTTTCATTCTGCTCATCATTGAATCATGGGATTCATGTAAATGGTTACAGAGTGCATGACTTTTTCATTTCTGCATCAGTTAAGGCAAAACTATTCAGAGAGGTAACAAAACATAAGAGGCAAGAGTACATGCCCTAGATTAACACTGAACTCATTGAAATCTTAGAATAACTTCAACACTAAACTCATTGAAGTCTGAGAATAACCTCAACATTCTAAGTTTTCTAATGTTAAAAAAAATGTGTTTTAATAGGTTTGTCATGAAAATAAAATAAAATAATACATGGAGCTTAGATCTGTGGCTGCCAAATGACAGTTAACACATGATCACTACAGTAAACAAACAAAATCCAAAACAAATCACATCCCAATGCCTGGAGAAACAGACCTTCACAATTCATTCATGTGAAATACATTCTGAACCATTTAGAATTCTGTGAATCTACAATTATAGCTTTGATTATAGAACAATAAAATCACACTGGTGCAGTAAAATAGCTCCTAAAACTATTTAAACAATAAAAAAAATAGATTTAGACAAAACTGTTTCACGAATATGTTTACATCTGTCCTACGTAATGTTATCTAAGTTTGAATAGTAACGGGAGAAATCTTCAATAGTACTGAAATATAGGACTGACCATTTAATTTTTAGGATCTATTATTGCACAAATGGCAAAATACTGAGTAAATAACAGCTTAGTAACCTATTTGTAGTCTTACCTAAAATTCTTACTTAGAACACTTTTAAATATGCATATCTGTCATTCTCATGATGATTATGTTGTTTTTTTTAACCACGACTGTGATTATAAACATAACTTTAGAAATTATCAAAGACCAAGTACTTTGTTAATTGATCACGTATTGCCAGTTATAGGTATTATTATTCAAATGTGAATAACTGAATAAATTATTTCATTTTGTTATTAATTACCGAGCTTATTACAATTATATGATTTCAGTATTGTTATTGACACTTTAAACATGTTGACATGGAAGTATTTTTACCAGTATCATTGAATTATTAAGTGACAGAGGATTAAATGGATTAAATGCCATATCTATTGGAGTTTAAAGCTGAGCTGTTTTTGTTTTTTTCTGTTTTTTGACAGGGTTTCCCTCTGTCACTCAGGCTGGAGCGCAGTGGTGTGATCACAGTTCACAACAGCCTTGAGTTCCTGGGCTGAAGCATCCTCCTACTTTGGCCTTCCAAGTAGCTGGGACTACAGGCATATGCCACCACACCCAGCTGATTTTTATATTTTTTATAGGGACTATGTTGTCCAGGCTGGTTTAGAACTCTTGAGCTCAAGTGATCCATCTGCCTTTCAGCCTCCCATAGTACTGAGAAATTCTTCTCCCAAGTGATTTACAGAATATATCTTGCTTGATTTAGGATAGGCTAAGCTTCTTTAATGTAAAAACAAAATAATAATCATAATAGGCTTATAAAAGATAGACATTTCTCTGTCTCATGTAAGTTCAGAGGTAGTCAGAGTTCCAGAGTGAGCTTTATGAAGTTGTACATAAATCTAGATTTCTCCTTATGTGTTATCCTACCATTTCCTTGCTGTTGTCTTCATTCAGATGATCAAGTCTGAATCACATGTCTGTGTTTTTGTTCCAGCCTGTGAGAAAGTGAAGAAATTGCACTAACATAGTCTATCTCTCTACTGTTGACCAAAGTATAGCCACATGGTCACATTGTCCTTTTACAGCTATGAGTCAAAAGTTTTGAGAAACATGTAGCCATTTTTGGGTAATGGCAAGGGCAATTTTCTGGAAAGGACACATTTGTAGGATCCCCAGATTTCCAATGAAAAATACAATTGGTATTATACAATGTTGGTATGGAAATATATCTCTGAAACTCAGGGAATTCATTAGGAAATTTCTAGAACAGTATAAGCATGTCCAGGTATAAAATATAGTAGCTGATTATATGAACCTCATGCAGACAAGACCTGAAAATATTCTAGTTCTTTGAAAATTTTTCAGGTTACATCATCAGTAAAAGCACAGTGGAAAGCTAAGGGATTGGTGAAGGACAAGAAAACATAAAATGAGCAATAAACAAACTACAAATACCAAATATAGTTAGTTTCATGACAAGGTCAATAAATGATAGCTATAGAATTAACCCATACTCTTTAGATTACATGTTTTTTCTCTCTCTCTCTCTCTCTCTCTCTCTCTCTCTCTCTCTCTGTGTGTGTGTGTGTGTGTGTGTGTGTGTGTGTGTATAAATTCCTCTGCAATTTTGTATGTGGCATGTTGGTAGTACAATATGTAACTTAATATTCCATTCTTTAGTTACAAGATAGACTGATATAGTGGAGAAATAAACACTTCTCAAACTGGTTTTAATGACAAATTATTCCTTTATTTAGAGAAGGAGGTAAGCACTCTTATCATATTAAATATGGTCACATTATCTTAGATTGGAGAATACAGCTATTGTTTGTTTATAGTTGACAGTTTAGAAAAACACTTGTGTGTGTGGAGAGACTCCAATTGGCCTATGGTTGCAAAGTATTGTGGAAATAAAGACTAT
This sequence comes from Cebus imitator, assembly GCF_001604975.1. Taxonomy (NCBI): domain Eukaryota; kingdom Metazoa; phylum Chordata; class Mammalia; order Primates; family Cebidae; genus Cebus; species Cebus imitator. The sequence goes on from NW_016107322.1 coordinate 3,204,155, forward strand.
GTTACCTTACTGTTTCCAAAGCTCCTGTAGCATGCTCTAATGCAATTTTATTTAGAAGTCCAAACATCTTTTCCAGAGTCTCTCAAAACTTTCCTGTGACATAACTTCTGCTAAGCATGTATTTATGCCTGAGAATTGAAAGGTGGAAATGAGCATAGGTGATGCAGAATGCTTCTGCTTTTTCTGTTGAAATCATTGCTGCTGGTGACATTTGTGTTTGTCAGTGTGAGCTTTAACTTAGGTCTCATTAAATTTTACCTTCAAAGACTAGATTTTGTCTTCAAAAGTGTTAAGTGCTACAGTTTCTGCATCTATTTTGCTGATGTGAATACTAAGGATGGTTTGTGAGGCCATAGTTGGTGATTGCCGCTTCCTGGTCATGGCAGATGTAGAAGACCCAAGGGAGACTGGGTCTGTGAGTTCTGTGTTTTGGGAATTCTCAAAGCTTATTTTGGAGGCTGTTTCTTCTGACCTTATAACAATTGTGTGCGTCACAACATCTAATTGGCTTAAATTAATTTCTGCTTTATCTAGCTCTGTTGTGCTATCATCTTTAATTTTTCATTATTCATTCTTAAAGTTATAACCTGCAGAATATTCTAGTCTCCTTTTCAGCATTCTAGGGAACATTCATTTTGTATTTCAAACCATGTATCAGGTAAACATCATGTAGGTATCTTCAACTTGTCAATGTTTTCTGATACTAACTAGAGTATAATCAACAGTAGTGCACATGAAGGTCAATTATTTTAAAATGAAACAAAAATCTTGTGGCTTAAGTTAAATCTTCTTACATGAAACATCTTTGTAAATTGTGTTAAATGTTTAGAGAGAGAGAGAGAGTTAACAATTTTCCAGATACCATGCATAGAATTTAAAAAATAAATACCTGTCTGGGCGCAGTGTCTCACACCTGTAATTCCAGCACTTTGGGAGGCCAGCGCAGGTGGATCATGAGGTCAGGTGTTTGAGACCAATCTGGCCAAGATGATGAAACGCTGTCTCTACTGAAAATACAGAAATTAGCTAGGCATGGTGGTGGGTGCCTGTAATCCCAGCTACCCGGGAATCTGAGGCAGAAGAATCGCTTGAACCCAGGAGGCAGAGGTTGCAGTGAGCTGAGATTGCACTACTGTATGCCAGCCTGGGTGACAGAGAAAGACTCTGTCTCAATTAATCAATGAATCAATCAATACCTATATAATATAGAAAAAGTATACACAAAAATATATTGTTTATAAAAGTAATTTTTTTAAATAGAAAAATAAATTGTAGATGACCAGGTGTTTCAGTTACAGAGTTATTTAATAAATGACTCAGGTCTGAATAACGGGTTATTGCAACTAACTTCTCAAAGTAATGAATGCTTGATGATCCAATCCTGATATGAAAGCTTCTCTTTGATAGACATGTTTTAGATTTATTTTCACCAGCTTCTGTTATTTTTAGCCCTGACTGCTAAGTAACGATAGAACATGTGCTTAGATATGTTGTCAGAAAACAGATTTTATCACATTTGCAAGGTGGTTTTCATGTTAATTTCCATTCTGAAACTGAGGAATTCATTTATTTGATATATTTTGATTACTTTTTGACAACTGAGCAATTTTTTTTAGCTCTTTTGGGATATTCATCTGGATGTTTGGTTATATAGCAAAATAATTAAAAGTTTTTTCTAAATAACTGTCAAACAGTACTAACTTTTAAATATTGATTTAATGTCAACAGTTTCAAAATAATGCAGTAGAATGTATGCTAAATTTGCCTTATTCATGAAATGATATTCCTTCAATTTCACCTAAAAGTCTACACATTTTTTACAGTCTAAATCCATTTTTATTACACTGCCAAGGTCTTGTTCATACATTCATAGTTAGCCATTAAACTACTGATTGTTTCTGGATATGTGCTAGAGGCAAAATATAAATTAAATGTAAATATATGTAATGCTACATTTTAAAACATATGACATTTTCATACAAATTTGAATGAAATCTATTATTAATAAACTAAACATAACTTTAAAATTAGAGCACCAAAATTTGCAGAAGAAAAACAGAAAAAAATAAATGATAAAATAAAGACCAGAAATAATTGAAGTAGAAAATGGAGATTTAAAACTAGATATAAATAAAACACTAGTTTACCTATTACTTTCCTCCTTCCAAAAAAACAAAACAAATAATACAAAATAAAAACAATAAAAATACCTGAAAAACAAAACAAAAACTATTGCAAGATTAATAAAGAGATAAGAAAGCAGTCAGCAGTAATATTAAGAATAAAAACAGGGTCATAATTAGAGGAAAGCATAATTTATAAAGTAAGTAAATGTTCTTTTAAAATATATGTCAGCAAAAAACATGAAATTATTTCTTTGAAAAAATTAAATTTAGCCGGGCGCGGTGGCTCACGCCTGTAATCCCAGCACTTTGGGAGGCCGAGGCGGGTGGATCACGAGGTCAAGAGATCAAGATCATCCTGGTCAACATGGTGAAACCCCATCTCTACTAAAAATACAAAAAATTAGCTGGGCATGGTGGTGCGTGCCTGTAATCCCAGCTACTCGGGAGGCTGAGACAGGAGAATTGCCTGAACCCAGGAGGCGGAGGTTGCGGTGAGCCGAGATCGCGCCATTGCACTCCAGCCTGGGTAACAAGAGCGAAACTCTGTCTCAAAAAAAAAAAAAAAATTAAATTAAATTTATGCTGATTCATAATTGTAAATGACATTATAGGATAACTTAGGGAAGAAAAATTATAGGCTGACTTCACTCAGACACACAAAAGTTCAAACTAAACAGCATACAGTTATTACTTTTGAAAATACAATTAAAATCAACTTTATTCACTTCCACAAAAAAAAAAAAACCGTTAATATTTTAATTTCATGTTAGGACTCCCTATTTGTTTGTTATTTCTTTAAATAAGATTTTATGATTCTCTTCATTGAAAAAAATACACATTTTATTTATTCTAACAAATTGTATTCTAACAAATAAAAACAAATTATTCCCGTTTTATTGTCAAGGGATTAGTTGTATCACTTAGAAAATCTTATTGTTAAATACAGTAAAGCTATAGATCTGCATACAATGTGAATATAATTATAAATCAGTAATTTTATACTGGTTTTTATTATCATATGTCTTATTGATATATCTACAATTTTATAATTTCTTAGATTTTCCAGACATACAATTTTATTATTAGAAATAAAAGTTTTTTATCTAACAATACTAATTATGACTTTATTTCAATTTTTCTTATTATATTTTTAGAAACACATCAATATTGCATAATAATGCTGACTATAAATCTCTTATTCCTTAAATATTTTTAAAAAATTAAGATATTTACTCCATCTTTTGGAAAATTATGTTCATTATATTTAAGTAGATTTTATCTCTATGATATTTAGTGTTTTAGTTGAAATGGCTGCTATATTACATAAACTTACCTCACATCTGTTGGTGATATTTTAAGATTTTTTTCTGTAATTCAATTATATTATCAGTTACACTAAATATTTTCTCTTTTTGAGCCACATTGGCAGTACTGGAATAAACAATCCGAGTGTTTCTGGGTATTGTTCTTTTGAAAGCCTACTGATTTCTATTTTTTGACAAATTATGAATAATTTTCCCCTAATTTTACAAATGAGATTATTTCACAGTATTTAAAGTTATGTTTAAAATGTTATGGTGTTAAGTGAAAAGATGAGTTTAGATGATTTCCATATTTTCTCACTGGAGTATAGATATATACAAATATAGAGATCCATAGATATAGATATGAAATAACAATATAGATAATAAAATTGGGCTCTGAATCCATCTATTCCAAGTACCCCTTTAAAAGTTAGATCTTTATTTATAAGTAGAGGTTATGCTGGAATTCTCAGTTATTTTTGGAAAACTTTAGAGGGAAAGGCATTAAGCATCTCTTTGGAATCTTCACATTTCCGCCTTTTTCCTGTTTCCAGGTTCCTGTCCGTGGCTACAGTCATTGTCTCCATCTCCCACTGATGTTCTCTAAAGCCATGTGGTAACAGTGGGACTGCATATATCCTAGTGTTGTCTTCAGTGAGCTAATGTACAGGTGTATTTGCTGTATTCTCTGTTGATATAAAGGTCAATACTTTTTCTCCACATTGTGTGCTACAAAGTCTGCAACCAACTCCTAGGAAATACCTTGTACTGGCAATGTCTTAAATCAGTTTTGTTCAAAGAACTCTTTAAGAATAGATATTAGGAGAAATCCACAGATTCTTGATTTCTGCATTATTATTGAACTAAGAGAAACTTAGCTAGCTCTACCTTTCTTTATAACATTCCCAGAAGGCTTCACTTACACTTCCAAAAGATTCTACCATTTTTCCACCAATGTCAAAATACTAGGACAATTATTTAGTTTCAAGGTAATTTTTTTTCCTACCAATATATCTAGAAAGGCCTGCAATATAAAAAAAAAAAAAAAAAAAAAAAAAAAAAAAAAAAAAAAAAAAAAAAAAAAAAAAAAAAACACTTAGGCCTGAAATATAAGTGAAAATATAAGTTAGAAAGTTTTAGTTATAGTGGCAAAATAAACAGCTATTCAATCCCTTATTCCACATGGAGAATACAGTCCGTAATCAATTTTATTCTCTTACTGCCTTTGGCTTGGTTGTTCCAGTCTAGTAATGAAGAAATGGCAATAATGTCTTCATTTTACCAAGGGGGCATTTATTTCTTTACTGCATCTGTCTTGTAACCCAGAATGGCTTCTTCCTGATTAGAAGTCGTTCTGTAAACAGATAATTTCATTCAAGGGAGAAACTTGTGTACTTGACAGAAATTGACAATTATTTCTTTCATTTCAGAATTCTGAATGATATTTACTAAGTTTAAAACAATTCCAGTGCTGTTTTTTAGAAGCTAACTTTTGGCATTTATCTAAGCTTTCTCTTAGATAATTGAAGGATGCAGAGCATTGTTCCTGGGTAAGTCTGTGAACGAGTTGTCAAAGAAGATTAACATTTGAGTCAGTGGGCTGGGAAACGCAGACCCACCCCTAATCTGGGTGGGTACCAGCTAATCAGCTGCCACACTGGTTAGAACAAAGCAGGAAGAAGAATGCTGAAGGACTAGACTGGCTGAGTCTTCCAGACTTAATCTTTCTCCGGTGCCAAATGCTTTCTGCCCTTGAACATCAGACTCCAAGTTCTTCGGGTTTTGGACTCTTGCACTTACACCAATGATTTGCCAGAAGTTCTGGGCCTTTCAGCCATAGACTAAAGGCTGCACTTTCAGTTTTCCTAGTTTTGAGATACTGGGACTTGGACTGGCTTCCTTGCTCCTCAGCTTGCAGACAGCCTGTTGTGGGACTTCACTTCTGTTTGTGTGAGTCAATACTCCTTAGTAAACTCCCTTTCATACATAAGCTTACCCTATTAGTCCTGTCCCTCTAGAGTACTCTGATGAATACAATTATCAAACTAGTTAATATTTCCAGTACCTCATGGAGTTACCATTTGTGAGTGTGTGTGTGTGTGTGTGTGTGTGTGTGTGTGTGTTAGTGAGACCATTTAAGGTTTACCACTTTAAAAACCTGTTGTAGGGAACCAGCCTCCACATCACTTACCCCGAGTTCAGTGGCAACAAAGGATTGAGAAAAAGACAGATTAAGAGTGAAAGTGGGACCAGGGGCCCATCACTTATTACCGGAGGCGGTGAAGGCCCTGAGCTCTAATTTCTCACACTATTTATTGGTTGCAATCACGTTTATCTATAAGGTAGGGGTGGAGTGATGATGGGGAGTGGGTGGCGTGATGGTGGAGTGAATCAGTGAGCTGAAACTAGTAAGTCATTCTAAAGATTGATAACAGTGGCAGTTTGGGAGCTTCACAAAATAAGAACACGTGGTTCTCTTTAGCCTGTTATCTACGTGCAGCTGGTGGAACACAGGCCTCACAAGGAGCCTACCAGTCTGGTTACATCTCAGTGCTACAAAGGGATTTTACGTACTTAAGCACAATGTTTATGGTAACAGAGCCTAGGTCACTCTGCACCGGAACATGGGGCATGGAGAGGCCTTCCTCCCCAGAAGCGTCCTGCAGCCTTCCAGTTTATTGTTTCTGATTTCCTTTATATATATAACCACTTTACATAGGGCACACCGTAAACCCTTTCTCCATTGCTGCTTTCCCACACTTGTAAGTATTCAGTACAGTATTACTAACTATAGTCAAGCTTAGCTATGCCCATATGCAACATTGGAATACTAACTCTAGAGATTTCATAAATATTACATAAAATAATGTGTTTTAAAGCATTTAATATAATAACAACAAGGGAACAATTAAAATCCATGGGGCTTCTTTGCTATCTAATATTTTGGTGTCTCTGGGAATTAGTGTTCTTTAAACATTTGCTCAATAGCTGCTTAGAGAGTAGGGTAAAGGCTGCGTGGAAGGAGAGGAAAAGCAAGGTTACTGATGAAATACCTTAGCTCTCATACTTATCAAGTGCTCATAACATTTTCCATCTGTGCACTGTGTATCCTTTGAAAACGGTTCTGAGAAAATAGTTTTCTCCACTGAGTTAGTTTCTTAGATATGTTAGTACCCACTGATATTCCAGAAGCATCAAGATTATGATTTTTTCCTTTCAGAGAAAAATATGTGAGCAAAGCAATTATAATGAAAAACTCATCACATTCAAGGAAGCATGAATAGAAATGGTTTAGCAAAATTGAATGTTTTTTAGTGAAGTTATAATGAGAAGTAACAAAAATTATAAATACATAACCAAGGCCAGTTAATGAAAACATTTTGGAGGCCAAATTTATGAGATGAAATTTTATCTTTAAGAAACAAAAATCATTGGAAGTATCTGCGGGTGAATGTTGAAGAAGTTGGAATGGAATCATAAGGTATTTCAGAAAGATTACTTCAAACAAAGGATGACCGATGGAAACCAGTGTAAACAGTCAACAAGACACAACCATGGCATGACTTTCTTGTTATTGTCATTTAAAAAATACAATCACATGATATCAGTACAATGTAGAGTTACAAATTTACTCTAGAAGGAAAATGAGAAGTTAAGGGTCCTTGATGGTGACAAAGCAAAAGGAGAAAAAAGACGTGTGGGCCAGGTGTGGTGGCTCAGGCCTATGATCCCAGCAATTTTGGGAGGCCAAGATGGGAGGCTCATTTAGTCCCAAGAGTTCTAGACCAGCCTGGACAACATAGTGAGACCTCATCTTTACTTTTTTTAAAAAAAAAAAAAGGGACGGGGGAAGAAAAGATGGGTGTAGGAGTCTTTATAGGGAATAATACCTTTTAACTGCCCTCTTTTTGGAGAGAAGTGAAAGGAATCAAGGAAAAAAACGTAAGAATTTTACCAGTATTGTGGTAGAATTAATGTATAATTTCTTACAAGGAAGAAATCTAAACACAAGCTTGTTTAGGGCATAATGTGATGAGTACAGTTTGCAGTGTTAGAAAATTAATGTCAATAAAAAGGCTTAAAATGATATAATTAGTCTAAATCATAAGAGAACAGAAGAGTAAAATAAAAAGCAACTAAACAAAGACATGTAATTGACAAAGAGGAGGAATAGAGTTTCAGAAAGAATATTTGTGTAAGCGGAGTCAAGGTAGGGTATTATTATTGAATATTAAAACAAGTAAATTTGAGATATAAAGGCATTAAAACCACACACAATACATGAAAGGAAAAAATAATTGTATCTATATAAACATTTATTTCAAAAACAGTAATATTACTTTTTCATGCCTTATGTTGATTGTTACTGGGTAGATGATGCATAACTAGAAGTTATATGAACTATTTATGCTGTTTATTACCTCATTGTGTAGCAGCAGTGAGCTTTTATTTCCCCATTGGATGTAAATGAAGAGATGCATCCATCCAAATATAGCAGAACTAGAATGGAATGTATCCCTGGTGAACCAAGTTCTGTAATACATACTCAGCCTGAGAGCACATATACTTTTTTCTATGCTACACAAATGTGTACTTTTTTTAGCTTATAAGACTTTTCCAAAGCATAGTAACATTGCACAGCTTAAAAGTTGAACATTTTTATTAATTTCATATGACATAAAAATACTATCGAACATGGGAGGTGTTTGATTTCTAATAATTTATATGATAAAATTTATTTATTTAACTACAACAAAAAATTATTAAAAGGTACATTTTGAAGACCACAGTACAATGTTCATTTGTCAAAAAGAAATTCCTGTCAATAGTGCTACTTTAAAATGTAACTTATCCTTTATTTCTACAGTAGAAAGTATATCAATTGAAAAGGAGCTGCAGAGTGTTATCAGTTATTCAATATGTACCATCATTTTATTGTATCATAGTCTTATGATCTATGTTTTTACATCATTTTGATTAAGCAACATATACAAATCAGCTTTCCACTCTGTCTGATGTCCAAAATTGCCTCAGTTAATATTCATTTAATAAATGACAAATATGTTGTTTTGGATAGCATTAGGCACAAACAGAATGTCTGTGTCTAACATGAAGGAAATGTCGTGCAAGACATTAGTTAAATGTAAAGATGGCTGAGCTGACAAATAAAGGAAGGTAACGCAACCCAGAAATCAGCAACTGCTGTAAGTCTCCACTTCCATAAACTGCAACGACATACTACGGCCTGGAGCCTAGGATCAACAGGTAAAGGCCAGAGTCAGAGACTTTGCCAGAAATGCTTCCTAGGGCAGAACAGAAGAAAAAGAAGTAGCCAGGCTTCTTGGAATCACCTGCTCACCAATCCCCAGCCAGTGTTTGCCATAGGCACATCCCAGAGAAAAGCAAGGTGACATGGGAGACAGATAAAGAAAACCTCTAGCATTCAGGCCCCTGAGACACCTAGCGGAGAACAGGATGGGCAAGCAATAAATATGGAGGACAACAGACCCCCATGTTAAAAGAAATTACAGATAAATCTACTCAGATGAATTCTGAGAGACATCCTATGTACATTATTAGATATAAAAATTATAAACATTTGAAAATTTGACCAGCAACTCAAAGTCCTAACACTGATTACGGAGTGGGACTCCAGAAGAATAACAAAACACATGCACATAATGATAATGTGAAATAGCTTCAACTCTTTAGCTGCTACATATGCATTGTAGTATGTGGTTAATACGACAAATGAGTTATCTTAAAAATATAAAATATCATTTATCTTTCTTTTCATATAATACAGTATATTAATTTATTATCTTTTATTCTATTTTAACTTGAACTTTTCAAGAAGGATTCTGAAATGGGGGAAGGACTATTTGTCCTCATCTAGAGCCTTCGGAGCACATTTAGTGGCTAGTTTTTGTCATTTGCTGGTTTTGTGACTTTTGGCCAATCAATTATGCCTCTGAGCTTTATTTTCCCTACAACAACAGTTACTGCACATAATATCTCACAAAAGTATTGAGAACTCAAAAATGAGCTGGAGTTCACTTTAGAAACTAGAAAATCTCTTTCCATATAAAACATAGTTTTTATTATTTTAATTCTCATCAAATTATAGGTGTAAAATTTATACTTCTGTTAGATCTTTATTACAATTTTAACAGCCCTATTTTTTCTAGTTGTTATTGTAAGACATTTTGCTTTAATGTGAAACTAAAAATTGGATTCAAGTTATAACTGCCTAAAGCAAAATAATTATTTATGAAAGTGGGTGTGAATTTGTCTTTGAGGAGAAATCATCGGGTTTAGTTTTATGAGTATACATATGTATATCAAGGTGTGCGTGTATGTGTCTGTATGAGAGAGTGAATGTGCACTTTTGTGTGTGACAGAAATTTGGTTTAGCCTTGATCCAAGATATAAGACATTTTAAATTCATCTAGAGCTATTAACGAATTGTACTTTAAATCAGTTTGATTTTATCAAGGCAATTTATTTTGTCCTCATACAAATGTAGGGATGATTTACAGTGAGTGTCTTTATCTCATAAAATAACTAAATGAGTTTTCTGCTTCAAAAGTACTTAAATCATACCAAGTCCTGTCATTTATGCAACAATTTATGCTTTCAGTAATACAAGCGCAAGCATAATATCAAAATCTGTTATTTTTGGTATCTTTTTTACATGTTCATTGTTTATAACTCAGTTTAATCTAATTACTCTTTGTTGCATTTTCTAAACTCAGTTTTGCATTTATTACCAAAGGTCTTTTCTGTATTACTATTATTAATCACTTGTGAATTACTTGGCTTCTTATGCATTTTTATAGCCTCCATTACAATTGCTGTCTGGCCTTTCCTCAAAAGTAGCTAAGCCAAGTGATTTCAATTTAGTGTAGCTTTCTCAGCAAAAGATTTCAAAACTCTATCAGCTCTTTTTTCATGAGAAAAGTAATCTTGTGTATTTTTCACTGGATAACAATCATAGAGCATTTTTTTGACTAATAGTAAAAGATGAAATTCAATAAAAATCACACACAAAAAATAAGGAAGCAGTAGAAGTTTGAAATTTTTTCAACATTAAGAAATACACCTCTTGATCACAATTATTTGTGGCTCTCAGGCATGGCAGGGCTGTCACGTTTGCCTTTTTATTTTTAGCTTCTGACAGTGACATGTCTTACAAAATGTGAGTAGATCTCAGGTGTCAGAATGCAAAAACAGTTACATCAATGAGCCATGAGCCATTGCTGATAAATGTTAGAAACAGTGGCAATTCTCTCAAGTTCAAATAGAATATTTTGAAAAATGTAACTGCAGCAATGTAACAGGCATACTGAGGCATCTTTGTAACTCATGCTATTTCCATACATTTTGATCTTTAATCACAAAGTAATAAAATCTTTGGGTTATAGGTCAGGTTTTTAAGGAAAATCTTCTCCAGGTCCCTTAATATTGTGATAAAAATTTAGAGACACTGGTTCTGAAGCTAATGAGCTCTAGGTATGAAGTTTACTTGCCCAAACACTGAGCAAGCACCAGCAGAGAGTCATGGGCATTTTCCAGAAGCTTCTGCTTGTCCTCCTGAGAATCAATCACTTTGTCTGCACATAGTTGGTTGTCAAGGGTTATCAGAGAAGTTTTCTTCCAGCTTTCCTGAAAGCCAACAGATATTTCTTCAACCATTTCTTCTCCAGTTTGTTTATTGGTTGTATAATGTTAAGTTCCAACTATAATAACTTCATTTATCTTGAAGTAACTAGAGCTATTTGTTTTTATTAAATAAACACAAGACAAAATGTCTTCTTTATGTCTGAATCTGTGGCCCAAAAATTCCTGAGAGCAGAGTATTGATTTAGATGTACTAAATTTGTAATTAGAATATTTTAAATGGAAAATATATATTGAGTCACTTTGGGGCCAAAATGTTGGATTTACATTTTTATATATGAAGTCTGAAATGACATCTTTATACAAAAAATAAAATACAAATATCTAATAGTGTATGCTGATATTTTCTGATTGAATTAAGTGTTTATAATATGCCATTGAACTTACATACCTATGTACACACATAGGCTCACTAAATTTTATTTAATAGTGAACACAAGCTAATGTAGTTACAACTTTTTAAATTTATTTACTCATTTAGATATCAAAATAGTTCTTTTTGTAAATTATTTGTTTCTTTTTCATCTAAAGAAACAGATATAGACAGGTTAAGTGACTTATCTATGTTAACACATCCTGTGAAGGATCAGAGGCAGAAACTAAGCCTACTTAAATGTTGGGAAAAGCAGCAAAGGAGAAAGTACTTACAGAGTGCCTACATAAACTGGTTATGAGTAACACATAAACAAGGAATAACAAACTTCGGAAGGCCGCAGGAGGCCTCTGAGGAGGAAGGCCTCTCCATGCCTCATGTTCTGGTGCAGGGTGATCTAGGCTCTGTTACCATAAACATTGCACTCAAGGATGTAAAACCACTTCGTAGCACTATGATATAGCCAGACTTGTAGGCTCCTTATAAGTTCTGGGTTCCATCAGCTGCACAGAGATAATAAACTAAAGATAACCACATGTTTTTGTTTTGTGAAACTCCCAAACCACCTCTGTTATCAACCCGTAGGATGATACACCAGTTCCGGCTCACTGATTCACTTCAGGCTCACTGATTCACTCCACCACTACCCTATAGATCAAAGTAATTGTAATCAATAAATAATGTGGATGGTCAGAGCTTGAGGCCTTCACTGCCTCCTCCAGAGTAATAAGTGATGGCTCCCTGGTCCCACTGTCTCTCTTAATCTGTCTTTTTCTCATTCCTTTGTCGTCACCAAACTCAGGATACCCATGGGTGATGTAGGGCTGGCTCCCTGCATTCTGGCACCCAATGTGTGGGGCTCATGGATTCCCTACACTTAAACTTATATAAAATGCTCTGGTCTAGTATGTTATGACTCCTCATAATCAGTTTAATGGTGAAGAGTTTTTTCCAAAATCTAGTGATTTAGATATAGAGTCTGTGTCTGATATTTACATTATCACATTTTATAACATCAATCTTAATATTAAGAAATTGGCATTTACTTCATGTTTGTCAGAAATTAGAATAGCAATGTTAAGCATTTTTTCATATACTTGACCATTTGTATGACTTCTTTTGAGAAATGGCTATTTTGATTCTTCACCCATTTTTAAATCAGATTATTACTTTTTGACCATTGAGTTGAGTTCCTTGTATGTCCTGGATATTAATCTCTTGTTGAATAAATAGTTTGCAAGTATGTTATTCCATTTTGCAGGTTGTCTCTTCACTCTACTGATTGCTTTTTCTCTATATAGGAGATTTTTAGGTTGAAATAATCCCATTTTTAAATTTCTGCTAGTGTTGCTTGTCCTCTGAGATCTTCTTTATAAAATATTTCCCCCAAAACAATGTCTGGAACCTTTCCCCTGTTTTCTTCTAGTAGTTTAATAGTTTCCAATTTTACATTGAGGTCTTTAATCTATTTTTTGTTGAATTTTTGTATATGGTGAGAGGTAGGGGGTCTAGTTTCATCCTTCTGCACATGGGTGTCCAGTTTCCCAGCAGTATTTATTGAAGAGGGTGCCCTTTCTCCAATGTATGATCTTGGAGATTTTGATGAAAATCAATTGGCTGTAAACACATGGACTTATTTCTGGGTTCTCTATTCTCTTTCATTGGTCTATGTGCCTGTTTTTATGCCAATCCCATGCTGTCTTGGTTATTATAGGTTTGTAGTATATTTTGAAGTCAGATAGTGTGATGCCTCCAGCTTTGCTCTTTTTGGTCAGGAATGTTTTGGCTCTTTAGTTTCTGAGTGTGGGTGTATGTGGGTGTGTGGTTCTATACAAATTTTAGAATTCTTTTTTTATACTTTTGTAAAGAATGTCATTGGAAATGCAAACCAAAACCAACTGAGATATCATCCAACCCCAATTATTATGGCAAATATAAAAAGGCAAAAATTATTGTACAATTGCTGTCGAGGGTGTGGAGAAAGGGACACTTTTATATACTGTTGGTGGAAATGTAAATTAGTAAGCTATTATAAAGAAGTGTGGATATTCCTCAGAAAACTAAAAATAGAACTACTATATGATCTAGCAAATCCCACTACTGAGTATATATCCAAAGGAAATGACGTAAGTATGTTGAGGAGATACCTGCATTTCTGTGTTTATTGCAGCACTATTCATAATAGGCAAGACATGTAATAAACCTGTGCCCATCAGAGGATACTTGAGTAAAGAAAATGTGCTATACACACATTGGAATACTATTCAGCCTCCAAAGATAAAATCCTGTCATTAATAGCAACATGGATGGAACTGGAGGACATTAAGTAAAATAACCAGACTCAGAAAGATAAAAATCTGTTCTCATTCACATGGGGAAGCTAAAATAGTTGATTTGACACAGGTAGTAGGTAGAATACTGGTTACTAGAGACTGAGAAGGGTAGAGGGGTGGGGGAGATAGAGAAAAGTTGCTTAACAGACACAAAATTTAACTAGAGAGGAGGAATAAGTTCTAGTGTTCTACATCACTGTAGGGTGGCTATAGTTAACAATTATTTGTTATGTATTTCTTGATTGCTAGAAGAAAGGATTTTGAATGTCCCCAGCACAAATAAATAATCACTTTGAGGTGGATATGCTAATTACTATGATTTTATTATTACACATTGTATACACTATATACTATAGGTATTGAAATATCATACTATGGCCTATAAATGCATACAATTATTATGCATCAATTAAATATAATAATTTTTAATTTTAAAAAATAATAATATTTAAAAATAATAATTTTAGGGCAAAAAATGAAATAGAAAGGTGTTTTTATCAATTGGTGAAGAAAAGGAGCATCAGCAAAGAAAATAATCAAGAAAACCCTTCAGCCTCAAAAAAAGAGCAAGAATAGAATTTTGATTGAAGTTGTTATATATGAGAAGCTGAATTAAAATTTTATTTTGGAAAATAGGCAAACATTATGCATGCTGTTCTTTGGAAATGTGCATTTTAACATTTTCTGTTATATATTTTGAAAAGAGGAAAATTGACCTTAAAATATGTAGGGGGTTAGGATGCCTAGATTTGTGGATAAATTGCAAGTCCATAGCAAATTTTGCTGCATGTATTCCTGTTTTTCACGGCATTCATAGACATAAAACAATGTGAGGAAGGAAGTTTCAGGGATAAGAACAAGTGGAAGCATTTTGAAAGGAAAGGCATTATCACTGTATCACAGATGGGACTTTTAAAAAGGATCCCAGGTTGTCTTTGATGAGGTCATGGCTTGATGAATAGTTTCAGCTACTATTGGACTGATCATGGTGGAAATGGGGGATGGAAGCATCATCTGTTAGATATTTAGGAGCTTTCTTTAAAGATTACTTAGTGATGTCTCCCTAACCTTCTTTGATGCTTTGAATAATAAGAGAATTCCAGATACCTGATCCTTGCAACAGCAAATCTGTGTCCCACAATATATGTAGGGCAATACATGTGGAGACATTCATAGACAAACCTCAACTGCTGTCATTTTTTATGTGCATAGTGTAATGACACATTCTTCAGTGCTACATTTCCTTAAGATTTAAATTTCTATAACACTAGTAAGTTTTATGTTTTGAGAACTGAAATTCAATAGAGGAAAGAAAATGGTGCTGTTAGTAAAAATAAAGCACAACTATTTTAAACAATTTAATAAACATTATTTTAAGCAACTTAACATATATTTTTCCTGGTGTAATAAATGCTGTGCCAAAAATAAAATCTAAAGACACCTAGATTTTTACTTTATCTGGAAAAATAAAATAAGCCAGGGGATAACGTTTTATAATAGTTTGAAGATTTGATTTTTTACACTGTCACATTTTTATACTCAACTTAAACTTTTATTATATTTTTAGGATAATTCAAACACATAGTAACATTAACCTTGCCCCATATGTGTATATGTATTATAAATGCATGATGTATTACATTTATATATGACTGCATGTTATAAATACATATAAACTATACATGTACTTATATATAGAAAAAAATATTTTTAAAAATTTTTTAAAAAAACAAGAAACTTATCCAAGGTGCACTTTGTACTATTCTGAAGTTCAATTTGTCAGTTTTCAAGGTTCAAGGTCTTAATTTCAGAATAGCGGAGAAAACCACCACCACAGCTAGAGAAACTAATATTTGCAGAAATAAATTTAGTTTTAAAATGACCACTTAGAGCAATACAATTAGGATGCCGTCTTGCTAGTTAAACAACAAGCTAAGAACTCAATTGCTGTGTTATTCAGATGAAACATAATCAACAGATCCAAAGATTAGTAGGTTGCAAATACAGCCACAAAGTTTCCCTACTCTACTAGTTTTCCTTGCATTGTGACTTGCAGCTTCTGTCATCAAGGCTGCAGTCTATTTCCCCACTGACTTTCAGTGTCACCACGTGATTTATCCTGGACAACTGAAAAGTTGCAAATGGAGCACAGCTAGAGACTTGAGAAGTGCTTTCACCCTAATGTTCACTCTCTTACTGTGTTTGTAACCCTGTAATCATGTGAATAGCTGCGTGCTAGTCTGACAGATGATAAGCCATTACGTGGAGAGGGGCCTAGTCAATAGGATTCTCAGATAGGCCATCATAAACCAGATTGCCTCAGCCACCAACCATGTAGCTTACCACAGACACAGGAGCCAAAAGAACCAACAACTGAGTCCAACTCAGACTGCCAGTCTGCAGAACCATGGGCTGAATCAATGGCTGCTGTTAAAAGACACAAAATTCTGGAGTTGTTACGTAGGAAATTTAACTGACAGAAAGGCTAAAGATAAATAATAGCTTGAAGTAAATCACATTTAAGCTACTTGGATAATATATTACAGTGCGTCCTCATAAGACAGTTTGTAAAGGCTGAAGCTGCTGTGGTGTTATAGATAGGCAAATTTTGCAGAAAACAATACACACACATCACGGAAAACTACCAGGATAGTATCTTGTAGTGGGTCTTCACAAGAACTTTTATAGAAGCTGAATTCACTACAGAATTATATACTAGCAAAATTTGGAGATATAGATTTAGATATAGATACACATGAGTACAGATGTGTGCATACACAAATAAAATAAATAAATAAAACTGAAAGCTCCCAGAACAACACCTTTTAGTGGGTCATCTCAAGAACTTTCATACCAGCTGAAGTCACTGCAGTAGTTCATACAGGCAAGTTTATATTGTGTTGACCTGTGTTTCAAAACCTAGATTTTGATTTATATGAAAAATAAGTGTGACCCAATGAATTTCAATAGAGTTAACATTAATTGACATTAATTATATGTCAATTTACATTACTCAGGGAAACTCCTTCAGTGTATGGTTCATATGTACATATATGTTTATATGTGTGTATATAAATATGTCTCTATCTGTATCTGCAAAATTTCATGTGATAACAAACTTGTAAGTATCAATGCTTCTAATATGAAGATAAAAGATAATAAAGCTCCTAATAAAAATCTAAGAAATGTGTTCTCAAACTTTTTTTTACAACTCCTGCTTTTTATATTTCCTTCTAGGCTTGCCTATATTCATTTCACTTTTATCTCACCTGAGCTTTTCAGATAATAATTTTATTTCAGAGAGAGATTGAAGTCCGTTCTCTACAAACATTGAAACAAAATTATATTGTTAGATTTAGGAAATATGATATACAATAAAGAGGAATATGATAGAATTGTTTTGGAGGATTTTGCCTAGGCTACTCGCTTATTAATGTGACTCATATATTAAATTGATAAGAACTGATAACAAGAGTAATTTTCACCATAAACCTGAGGAAGCACAAGAAATGGAAAAAAAAAAAAAAACAATTCTGTAAAAGGGATAATACTTGCTGGACAATGCATTTTAAATAGACAATAGCAAGAAATGAACATTGCTATGTAAGTACTATTATCAAATAAATCGTGTGACATTTCTTTTAAATTAACATTAGCAATCTATCAATAGTAAAGCAATCTCTTGACTTGGGACCAAAGTTTTATCTTGCATACACACAGAAATTTGTGTCTGGAGTCCTAGGTAATTGCCACTAATTAAGTGTATTTGTGAGTAAAATTAGGCTGTGTAAATGAACTAAACATTTAACTATAAGCAAATACAGGACGTAATTTATTTAAGAAAATACTAGATCCTTTAGTATTAAGATCTACCCTTTTATTAATATTTGTAGGCTTATATTTGATTTCTAAGAATGCTACATTTCTGAATCAATACATATAACATTGAAGACAAAGTTTTGCTATATTTTGTAATAATATTTCAAAAATATTAAAAGTATAGCATAGGCAGGACTTACAGAATGGTTGAATAACAACAGTGGCCCTTTTTTTTTAGAGCCTTTTAAATGGTGAACATTTTAAAACACAATAATTTAAAGTCTGGAAATTGTCCAAAGGGCATATAGCAAATGGCAAAACATTCAATCAAGGAAATCTACTAAATCTCAGTAAGCGCAGCAGCCAGGTGGGGCATTTGAGTCATAACCTGCTGAGTTACTGCACTGCCCTCTCCCCACAGCTTCATGTTTTATTCCTGGAGGAGCAAGTTGCCTGCTTTTCTCATGCTCTATTACCAAGCACACATTGCAGAAGCTCTATTCTAGGCAGGTGTGGTATAGAGGACCAGCTATCCCTTTTCCATTCAGTTCCCACTCTTGGAGACAAAGGTGGCCCCAGATGTGGCAAGCTGAGAATACTGGGGGCCCGATCATCCCATCCCATCTTTTTCAAAGACACCGATTTCATATCATGAGGGGCAAGCCAAGAAGACCAGGGTCTGCTACTTCTCACAAACACAGCCACAATTTCTATCTAGTTTGTTTTTGCTGCCTATAACAAAGTACCTGAGACTGAGTAATTCATAAACAAAAGAAATTTATTTTTCACTGGTCTTGAGGCTGGGAAGTCCCACATCAGCGTGCCAGCAGTTTTGGTGTCTGGTGAGGGTCGCTCTCTCCTTCCAAGCTGATGCTTTGAACATTGCAATCTCCCAAGAGACACACACTGTGCCCTCAAGTGTCAGAAGGGAGGGAATAGGGAAACTTGTCCCCTCAGGCCCTTTTATAAAGCTCTAATCCATTCATGACGGTGGAGCCATCATGGCCTCATCTCTTCCTAAAGATTCTACCTCTTAACACTGTTGCATTGGGGAATAAATTTCAACATGAATTTTGAAGAGGAACATTTCTCATTCAAACATTCAGTCATAATGCAAACACTGCCCTCTAATGGAGTAGGGATGTGACTGGAAAAGGCGGGTGTTTACCCTGGGCTCCGGTGTAGTACCATGGAAGTTCTGACCAGAGAGAGGTCAGGACTTAAAGATAATGAGCTCCTCAGCTTTATTTGAGGGGACTGGCTTTATTTAGAACAAAGAATGAAGAAACTCATCTGAGGGCATTGTCAAAAGTAATAAATATCTTGGTGGAAAGCAATTAAGAGTAAAGTTGCACTTCAGTGATACTAGTAAAACAGCAGAACGGCCAGAAGTTTAGCTAAGAAGAGCTGTCCTGAGATCAGAGACAACCCTGGGAATTGAGAAGGCTGTGCACATGCGCTGGTTTGCACCAACACAGAAGTGATCAGAGTGGGACAGGGGAAAGATTTAAAGCATTCTTCAGGTTGCACACTGACCCATCAATACAGGGGGAGGCTCACTGACACAAGGACCTTAAACACAACTTCTGACTAAAGGATGATTGAACAATAAGCTATGCAGAACCAGAGGTAACTCCAAAAAATCCAAAATAAAACTACCCACATCCATGACTGTGGATGCTATGTACCTGCTCAAGACTGCAACACTTATGAAGCAATCAGTGAGGAGATCTCGAAAGTAGCAGTCCTTGGCTAAAACCAAAAAAAAGTAAATTCCCTAAATAATGATAGCGGCATCCAAGCCACATTTACAGTTGGCAAGAAGGGGTTCAAATCTAACTGGGTAAGGGAAATACAGGACAATCTTTAAATAGTAAGCAAATTTTACTGATAAAGGTGTAAACAGGCTAAAGATAAAAGCAAGCAAAACTTAACTCAAAATTATGCAACTAAATGTAAGAATAATACTTATAAAACTCTTAGAATAAAATATAGTAGTTTCATATGTTTAAACTCCGAAAAACTCGTGACAAAAACGTAGCTCAATGGGGGTACATCAGAATGTAAAATTTTTGTGCTGCCAACAAAATCATCAGGAAAGTGAAAGACAACCTCCAGAATAGAAGGAAATATTTGCAAATCATATATCAGATAAGGGACTGTATTCAGAATTATAAATATCTCTTATAATTTAATAATATGAAGACAAATAACCCAACATAAAAATGAACAAAGGGTTTCAAATAAACATTTCTCTAAAGAAGATATGTGGATTGCCAATAAACACATGGACAGTCTCAACATAATTTGTCATTCAAGAAATGCAAATCAAAACCACGTGGGGATACTACTTCAAAAGCACTAAAAGGGTGTGTTAGTCAGGGTTCTTCAGAGGGACAGAACTAATGGGATAGATGTATACATGAAAGGGAGTTTATTAAGGGGAATTGACTCACACGATCACAAGGTGAAGTCCCACAATAGGCCATCTGCAAGCTGAGGAGGTAGGAAGCCAGCAGTGGCTCAGTCCAAGTCTGAGTCAGCAGTGCAGGCTTCAGTCTGTGGCCAAAGACCCGAGAGCCCCCAACAAACCACTGGTATAACTCCAAGAGTCCGAAGGCCAAATAACCTGCAGTCTGATGTCCGAAGACAAGAAACATCCAATACAAGAGAAACATGAAAGCCCAACCACTCAGCAAGCCAGCTTACCATGTAAGTTCTGAACAGAGAACTTCTTCCCATCTTCTTCCTCTTTCCTTGTTCTAGCTGTGCTGGCAGCTGATTGGATGTTGCCCACCGACGCTGAGGGTGGCTCTTCCTCTTCCAGTTCACCTACTCAATGATAATCTCTGCAACGCACTCACAGACACAGCCAGAAACAATACTTTACCAGCCGTCTATGCATCCTTCAATCCAGTCAAGCTGACACTTGATTTTAACCGTCAGAGATGGCTATAATAAAATGTCAGAAAGTAGGTATGGCCAAGATCGTGGAGAAATTCGTGAACTCTCCCACATTGCTAGTGCGAGTGTAAAGTAGTCCCGCCACTTTGGAAAACAGCTTGTCAATTCTATTTCTAGGTATACATATCAGAGAAATGAAAATTCACATCCACACAAAAACTTCTACATGGATGTTTACAGTATCCTGCTTCATAATAAATAAGAAGTAGAAACAATTCAAGTTTCCATCAGCCAGTGAATGGGTAGTTTAAATGTGCTGTATCTATACAATGGAAGAGTATTTCACAACAAAAAGGAATGAAGTACTGACACATCTCACAGCATGGATGAATTGTGAAAACAATATTGTAAGTGAGAAAAGCAACTCAGAGAAGACAGCATACTTCTCTTTATGTGGTATTTCCAAATAGGCAAATCTATATATAGAGAAGGTAATAATAAAAGGTTTCTTTTGAAGGAATGAATATCTACTAAAATTAGACTGTGGTATGGTTGCACAACTCTGGGAATATGCCAAAAAAATCGAATTGTATGTTTTGTGTGTCAGTTGTACAGTATATAAATTATATCTCAATAATGCCCTGAAAAATCTCTAGCTATTATTATTAATATTTTAATGGGGAAGTGAATGCTGCTTTAATTATTTTAAGGAAATAAAGTGTATTGTTTTCCCATTTTGGTAAATTAAATTTCTTCCATCAAGACAATTTCCAAAATAAACTATACCTACTCGAGCAGCTCTCAAGTCAGTTTCCTAATACTAAAATGTTCATGAAGATAGAGACTAAATGAAAGCTCAATGTATAAGAAAACACAAAAAGACAAAGAAAAAAAAGACTAAGAAACCCATGACTGTCAAGAACTTCAAGGAAATTCCATTTTTCTTAAGACATAGGGGTTTGCATTGAAATAAAATATAACATAGAATTGACCTTATAAAATATAGTCTAACTAAATAAAAACAAGAAGGTACACTGTATGTTTTCCACCAGTGTTGGCAACTTCCACAAACGAGATCATCAGGAGGTCTGTGTATCGTTTGGTGTAGGGATCAGGGTGGAAGCAGCCCAGGCTGAACAGATTGGCAATAGCACTGATGTCTAGCACAGCACCTCCATACAAGGAACACACTCTATGAAGGAGTAGGGATAAGAAATGTTATTGCCAAGACAATGTAGGAAATCTAGTTTTTAAATTATTCAGACACTGTAGAGCATTAAAGAAACTGGACACACTCTGTGGCTCACACCTGTGATCTCAGTACTTTGTGATGCTGAGGCAGGAGGATTGCTTGAGGCCAGGAGTTCAAGGCAAGCCTGTGCAAGATCCTGTCTCTACAAAAAAAAAAATTATTTAATTATCGAGGCATGGTGGTGCACACCTGCAGTCTCAGTTACTTGGGAGGCTGAGGTGAGACGTTCAAGGTTATAGGGGGCTACGATCATGCAACTGTACTCCAAAGAAAGACTGTCTTAAAAATAAAAATAACTAGTTCAAGAGGTGGTAGAGAAGGTCAGTAAGACAAACAGACTCACGAAATAATGGAAGCCTAATAGAAACTGAACATTGAATGAGAGGTTTTCATTGCTGCTTTCTCATAAGCTGTATACCAGAACTGCAGATGCAGCACTATATGAATAGGGTCGGTGACAACCTACATATGTTCAGAAAGAATTGCTTTTTAATATTATACTTAAGGAAGGGCAGAAAACAGGGGAGAATGACATGGCCAAAGTAAAATATTTCAGTAAAAGGGAGAAGAAAATAACAGTACCAATGAAGGATCAAAATATATGGGGCCATAACATATTTAAAATTTTCAATAAATATAAATACACAACTGGATTCTTGGCAAGAAACAAGAGCTTTATTGTGTCTCTGGTGTCTTTCTTCTCTTCAGTGTTGAATCATCACAGAGCACTGTTGCAACCAACAGAGGATACTTTTAAAAACAGTCCTCAAATCTACATATTTTTTCATCTCTCATTCACTGGCTCAAATTGTTATTGGTGGAATGCGTCTGTATATGTCTGCAGCAACCTCAGTGCTTGCCCCCTCAGTAGAAAGAATTAGACTGAGGAGCATCAGGCAGAATAAGAAGAGGGGGGTAAGTTTTAGATCCAGAGTGAAAGTTTGGCTATGGGAGTGACAGCAGAGGCTGGGGAGTTTGGGGAGGGGTAACATGAGGAAAAATACCTAATGTAGGTGAAGAGGGGATGGAGGCAGCAAACCACCATGGCATGTGTATACCTATGTAACAATCCTGCAAGATCTGCACATGTACCCCAGAACTTAAAGTATAATTTTAAAAAAGAAAGAAAAAAAATGTTTTAGAGTGGGAATAAAAAGAAAGGTACACTTGGAAGAAGGCCAGCCTGACCTCTTCTTGGAGGACAAGCACCGCACTTGACTTTGGATGTAGGGCTTTTTATGTTGGCCTACTTCCAGCATCTTGTGTCCCTTTTCCCTTGATTCCTCCCTTGGGGTGACCTTCCCAAATGTGCAATGGCCCACTGGCATTTTGGAGGTGAGTCTGCTCAGTGTGCTTACTGGAGTTTATGCATGGTCACCTGAAGCTTTACCTGGAAGCTTCTTCCCTTTACCTGCAGCATGTCCCTGGAGGGTTAAGTTAAATGCTGCCAATTTTCCTGTTAATGAACATGTTTGAGCCCATTCAGCCAACTTATGAGATCCTTTTCAGGAAACTGCTGATACCAGCTTCAGGTGTTTCTTATCTGTAGGGAGACTGCCTTTCCTTGCTGCTGGCTGTGACCAATTATGATTTTAGAGAGACAGTTAGCAACTACCTGACCATCACCTGATGGTCACCTGACTTTTCTGGCGGGGTTTGGGTGGAGCCCTGTCCTGCCCTGATCATTTCTAACTAGCTACCTCCTGTAACAAACTGAAATTCTGCCATTTTCTAGAATTGCAAATGTGCACATTTCTTAGTCTCTCTAAGTCTTAGTTCACTCAGACGTAAATGTTGATTACAAGTATATCTTCATAGAAATAACTTGTTCCCATGGAGTTTGAGGGAGAATTAGGTGAAACAGGTGGAACACTAATGATAAATCAATTAACATAGTACATGGTATATAAGTAAGAATTTCATTATATTCAAATATCATCCATAAAATACATATAAAAATGTCCTTGCCTTTTTACGTAGTTCAGAAAGAGATTCCAGAAATACCATTTGACCCAGCAATCCCAGTACTGGGTATATTTCCAAAGGAATATAAATCATTCTACTAACAATACATATGCACATGTATGTTTATTGCAGTACTATTTACAATAGCAAATACACGGAACCAACTCAAATGCCCATCAATGATAAAGAAAATGTGGCACATATACACCGTGGAAATCTGTGCAACCATAGAAAGGAATGCGATCATGTCCTTCTCAGGAACATGGATGAAGCTGGAAGCCATCATTCTCAGCAACTAACACAAGAGCAGACAACCAAACACTGCATGCTCTCACTCAAAAGTGGGAGTTGAACAATGAGAACACATGGACACAGTGTTGTTCCCTTCAGGGGAACAACGCACACACCAGGGTCTCTCGGGGGCTGGGAGGTGAGGGGAGGGAACTTACAGGACAGGTAAATATGTGCAGCAAATTACCATGGCCCCTGTATGTCTATGTAACAAACCTACACATTCTGCACATGAAATACATATATTTCTAGTTTAAATTAATGTAATTTCTAGTTTAAATCAATGATTGTGTTGTTTGGATCTTTTTTACATATAATTCTAAAGGAAAAAAATGACAAAGGATAAAATATTTGGCTAAAGCAACTCATTCATCGATCTCAATGAAATACAGAGAAGCAGCATGAGAAACTGGCCTTGCATCACCATATAGCTGAAAACAGGACTTTTAAATTTTGTTTTAGCTCTTCTGGCCTCCTCCACTGTGAGACATGACTGTTAGCCTGCATTTAATTCCATCGGGTCAATAGGTAAATGTGAGATGAACATTCATATATATATCTCCATAATAAGATATATTGGTCTGAGATTACTCTTGTTTTCAGCAACATTAAAACCAAGTATAATGCAAAACAAGAAAGTATACATGGTAAAAATACTAAACTTATTTATGATTCAGCACTTCAATTTTATTGAAAGTTACCAATGCTTTGAATGATGCAAATTTGTGGGCAAGAATGCATTGAACTACTTAAACATACTATGAAAACACAAAAGGCATAACATCATTCAGTATTTTAACAATTAATAATATGTTGCTTAAAGAATTCAATGTAAGCAATTGTATTTACATTTTGAAAACAGGATGTATTGTTTTTATAGTACTGAAAAAAGAAATGTCTTATTAAAATAAAAAAAAAACTGTTAATGAAAAGAGAAGGTGGAAAACACAAAGCTACAAAGGTAACAAGAACAAAATAAACACATTAAAATAATAACTATCAGCATTTTAACCTCCCGAATAAAGTCTGAAACTTCAATTGGGGTTAAAAAAGGGAATATTAACCTCTGAATTTTATGACAGGTGTGCCTAAATCAAATTATTAATAGACAAACACAAGGAAATAAATATTAAATTGGTCATTCTAATTGAGAAGAAACAGCAAATAAACCTTTCCTTTAAACAGCAAAATCTGTAAACTAAAAACATGCAAATGAAATACAATATGAATCTTTGAATTCTTGAGGTATACTTGAGGAATAGCTATACAGTCCATTTTCATTTTTGAAATAAAAGCAAACATATATTAAATTCTCATTTTTTTATAATTAGAAATTGGAGCTGGAAGTATGTCTCTAGCTATATTTCCATATTGTTATATAAAGATGCAATACAGCAAATAATGAAAATAGACCAAAAATTCATATTAGAATTGAATTGATAGACTTACTAACCTTACCTATGAAGGACATTTTGGTAACTACTACTTGGTGTTCTGTCTCTCTCTCTCTCTCTCTCTCTCTCTCTCTGTCTCTCTCTCTCTCTCCCTCACACACGCGCACACACACACACACACACACACACACACACACATAATTTATGACACAATCAGATTAATTAGAGCAGGATACGACAAAAGTCGGAATGGGGTGTTTGTAGGCACAGACTTATTTGTTACGGAGAATCAAGGAAAATGTAAAGAAACAGAAAAAGGGAGGAAAGCAGAGGGCAATGTGGCCAGTTCCTCTGAGTGTCGCTGAGTGAAGGGAAGTGTGTTAGAGGCAGACAGAGATTCAAGGCCACTTCGCGGATGAGAGACGTGGAGAATGAGAGGAAGAGGGTCACAGCATTTGTGAAGTACTGTACTGTGAGTTTCAAGAGATATAAGAGTATTAGCATTATTTTAAATTACTTTTGATTAATGGATAATTCTTTTTGAATGTTGAAATAGGGCTACATGAGGCTGGGAATTTCTCCTGGCTATATTTTCTGAGGTTATTCAGATTTTTGTGCTCACCTGTACTGGTTGAAATTCTATGTTTCTGCCTGGACCTTAGCAGACAGCACACTTTTAACAGAACTGTCAGCCCGTTGGAATTAACTGAGAGAGTGGAAGAGGCATCCTGACCCAGGCTGACAGGTTTGAGAAGTTGAGAAGTCACATGCTGGAGGGGCATGGCCGTGACATTGCTGAGATTGGGATTGCAATTTTTGAGAAAATGAACATTTCAGGATTGGGTGATACATGTGTTAGAAAAAAGATAAAGTTAAGGAGTAAAGGTAGTTTCAGTAAAGATTTTGAGGAGCCAAGAAAAATCTCCCCCATGGATGAATTTACTAACTGAAAAAAGTTACCTCACATTTCACCTCAGAAAAACGGCAATTCCTTATAAAATTGGAATCATTTCTAAAACTTTAGTAGAAGCTGGTGACAGATATCATGGGATTTGTTAAAAAATAAATTTTGAGATATATTTTATTGGGAACAGCAGCTCTTCATTTGCTATCTAGGCATTCTTTAAAAATTAAATATATTTATAACATATAAATAGAAGTCAATATATTTAATTGTGTATATAAACATAGGATAAGAAAGACCCTCATAAATATGACAAGAATACCAGAAGCCAAGAGGAAAAAAATGTGGATTTGGTAAGTTAATGAAAAATTAACAGGGAATTTTAATGAAAAATTAATTTAAAAAAACATGTAAGATGATGAAATGTAAAAATAAATTAGACTGCATGTAAATATAGCTATAGGTATAGATACAAATAATTTTCTATCAAATTGCCAAATATAAATAAAAATATATATTTATTTTATATGTACCTGTCTGCATATTTGTTCATCTATTATCGATTTGTGTATTGCTCATCTATTCTGAAGTAAAATTGAGTAATTTGGAATGTTGCTGGGAGATTACACCACGTTTTTTCTGTTTTCATGCCTTCTGCAAGGAATTTTAGAAATTTCTGTTTCTATTTAGCCTTTGCAGCTGTGTGTGTGTGTGTGTATGTGTGTGTGTGTGTAATAAAAATGGAAATCTTCTGAAGAACCTGTGTAAAATTTTAGTATAATCCCAGAGACCTTGGAATATTCTCAGCTGAATTTGTTCATAAAACATTTTCCTAATTCCTTAAATCCTGAAATAAAATGAAGAAGAATGTGAAGCGTATTAACAGGAGGATTAGCTGCATGAGCAATGGTGCAGGAGCATGGCACATTGAGGACCATACAAGACTGATTCTATGGAACGTGCTACAGATTACATAAGGAGAAAATTACAAGTGGGTAATGTAGGTTCAAAATATGAATAATTTGAATAATTCTTGTAATAAAATGTCCACTGCTATGCCTGAGTCAGTGATAATAAAAATATATAGCACTCAAAAATAAAATTGTATATTTAATCTTCTTTAATTTTAAGGGGCCCCAAAAAGTAACATTTAGGTTTGCATAGTAGAAATATATGTATAGTCTACTACTATAAAACTAAAAGCAATGCATATTAATCTATGAATTCTATGACACAGGCAATTAAACTCTAGTCTTAGCACCCTTTACACAGCTCTAGTTACTAATGAGATATTCCTTTGTCCTGTGTGTCATCGCTTCTTCAACTACAGTGGTGTTGCCACTTTCTTGCCAATGGGGACATGGGCATCTCATGTGAAGTATTCCAGTGAATTAGGAGGTACATCATCATCTCACTGTGATCTCTTAATCTATAGCTAATACCTAGACACCATAATGAAAACCGACTTAAGGACTCACTTTTATGTTGTTCTTGGGTTCCTATAGACTAACCAACAGATATTAAAAGTATGAGAAAAATATATAGCTACTGCAATATAAATTCGTTTATCACAAAATTATCTCTTTGTATGGAGAAACCCCATTTATTCATATTTGCCCTCTTAACTGTACTCACTTCTCCATAATCTTAGCAACCACTCATTAAATAAGTCTTTAGGTTTGACTGTTTACTTGGTCTAGATACATTACTTTGCTGGGCTAAGTTTTTCACTGATAGATAATAGATTTTTGATCAGTTATGAGGCCTAATTTAGTTAGATTTAAGTACAATTATATACAACATATAAATTCAAACTAACAGTGGGAAAAATGGACAAAAGTTTATTTTTTTCTTATAAATATAAATGAAAAGGTAGACATTATTGTTCTACATTCTTAGATAATGCCTCATAACACAAAACTATAACAAATTCCAGGAGAAAATAACAGAGAAAGATATTCTTTTATTTTTTTTTCTTAAAGAGCAATCCATAGACATCTGACAGACTACTTTACATAAATTTCATTCAGAACCTACTAACATGGCCATGGCTCTTTAAAATTGAAGTTGAGAAATAGAAGCTTTATTCAATTGGGAAATATTGCTAAACAAAAATCTGTGTTTTGTTACCTATGATGATGAGGAGTATAGATATTAAGATAAAATTAGTTGTCTGTCCAGCTTTCTATATTATTTCTCTTCAACACACATCAAAGAGTAAAATGAGCTCTAAATTAATCTCATGGCGGTTGAACAAAAGGCTCCAAATCAATAGCCACAACTGTGTACCCAAGTACAGAACTTAATTTTAATTTTTGAAGGTGGTCTTGGAATGAATAAGTTGTAAATTCTCTAACCCTATATATGTGTGATACGTTTATTCTTCGTCCAACAACCTCATGGTTTTCTTAGTATTTTAGTAAAGATCCCTGTGGCTGGGAAGAATGAATGGAGTTTTTAATACATGTGTCACTGTGTGGTAGGCAGAAAGTGTCTCTCTCAAACACACCTACATTCTAATCTCCCAAAGCTGTGAATATGTCAATTTATATAGTAAAAATAATTTTGGAAATGTAATTAAGAATCTTTTGATGAAAATATCATTTTAGATTATCCCAATGGGACCAATGTAATCAAAAGGGTCCTTTTAAAGGGGAAGCAGGAGTGCCAGAGAGAGAGACAGACAGAGAGAGATTTGAAGATACTGTATTGTTGGCTTTGGAAATGCAGCAAAAGGTCATGAGCAAGGGAACGCAGGCAGACTCTGAAGCTGAAGAAGGTAAGGGAACAGATTCTCTCCAACAACTTTCAGAAGAAATGAAGCCTCACTTTGACTTTTATTTTAGCCAACGAAGTCTCTGACCTATAGCAGCCATCCCAGTCATTTTGGCATCAGGAACCAGTTTTGTGGAAGACAATTTTTCCGTGGACTAGAGTTGTGGGGAATGGTTTTAGGATGATTCAAGCTCATTACATATATTGTGTGCTTTATTTCTACTACTGTGACATTGCAATACATAATGAAATAATTATACCACCATAATGTAGAATCAGTAGGAGCCCTGAGCTTGTATTCCTGCAACTAGATGTCTCATCTGGAAGTGATGGGAGACAGTGACAGATCATCAGGAATTAGATTCTTATAAGGAGAGCACAATCTAGATCCCTCACATGCACAGTTCACAATAGGGTACATGCTCCTGTGAAAATCTAATGCTGCTGCTAATCTGACAGGAAGCAGAGCTCAGGCAGTGAATGTGACCAATGAGGAGCAGCTGAAAATACAGAGGAAGCGTTGCTTGCTTGCCTGCCGCTCACCTCCTGCTGTGCACCCTGGTTCCCATCAAGCCACAGGCCAGTACCAGTCTGTGGCCCAGCTTTTGGGAACCTCTGACCTATAGCACTGTGGGACATCAATTTATGTTGTTTTAAGCCATGAAATTTATGGTAATTTGCTATAAAAGCAATAGGAAGCTAATATACTATTTAGTAAGCGTTAACAACTTAAAGGTTCAAATAAAATTCAGTTTCTTTATTTTCTGAAATGTGCTTACTTTGTCTTCCGGATGATCATCCTATTAAGGTAAGGAGAAGAATTCAAGTTGCCAGATAATTACATCTCAGTTTCACCTATGTAAACTGTCTCATGATTGTTGTTCATGTCCATCCTTCCCCATCACCTCCTACCTACCTCTAGGATGGTATCAGGTACCGCATGGGGTTTGGTGGCAGTAAAATAGAGGTGCCACAGATCCATTTTTGTCTCTTAATTTGTCTATTTTTAATCACTGAATCAGTATCTATGAGATGGGATTGGTCTTTTTTTTATCCCTTTGTTGATATCTATGAGAGGGAATTTGTCTTAACTGGTTCTTTCTTCATAAAACTGCAAATGAAGTCTATTTGACTCTGATCCCAAAGGTTGTGAACTCTGTTTTTTGGTCTCTAAATTTGCTGTTCATGGCTCCTCTCAGCTCATATATGACCCTGACTGTGCATGAGCTTCTGGATTACCTGTGTATCACTCCCAGTGTCTCAAGAGCCATGAGATCTTCCACAGATTCATCCAACTGAACACCTTCCTTGGACAATCATTCACTATTCCTACATACCGGGTATTGTCTCAAGCTGAATGTGAGGATGTAAGGCTTTATCATGAAGTATGCAAACCTCCAGACTCTCCTAAGCAAAGCAAGCTGATGTCCTAGGCTTCCTTAAACTATATCAGTATATTTCTTTCATACCTCTATTAAGGATCTTTTCAGAGAAATAGTAAAAAACAAAGACACTGATCTTTTAGAGTAACTGTATTATCATTTTTATTTTTCTTTCCTCTATCTATGGTATAATAATGAATAGGTTTTCCACCATCTCTGTTGGGATGGATTTCCTTTTATATTAATAAAATACTCTGATTTTTCCCTTTTCTATATGAAGTTTGTCAACCTACGCTTTGGATATGGGATGGTCTCTTAATAAACTTGAACCTCTCTTTTCTTTCAGGGAAATAGCTATCTTTTAAGATGATGCCTCACTATGGTTTGAAAAATAAAGCCAGCTTTGAAACCCAAGTTACAATGACCCTTTTATTTCTGGTAGTTTTCATTCACCTCTTGAAGTGATAAATGCCATTTATTTAAGAGTTTAAGTATGCAAATTTACTGGCCATGAAAATACAATTCCAAATATATCAAAACTTATTGTTTCTTATATTCATATTTTTGGAATAGATACCATTTATTTCCTGTTTATGGTGCCACTGCTCTTATTTCCTTTATATTAGAGTTTCCAATACATTGGGGAAATAATTTATTACTATCTTCCAGGTTATTTTGTTCTATCTTAAAAAAAAATACAAAGTATAAATGTTCAAAGCACAAGTATCCATGAAGGTAAATCCATTTAATCCTTTTGGACATTATTTTATTAAAAACTGAGCATGATTATAGATTACTGAAATAGAGAATGGCATTTTGAAAGCATCGTTTCACTAAGGTTAATCTACTGGTCATAAGAAAAACAATTTGAGGTTGATGTAAAACATTTTTTGTTCCCATCACTAAATAAACATTTTAGGAGACATTAGGCAAGATTTTGACATAGTTGGAAGAGTATTTCAATCTGAAAATAGCATGTAACCAACCTTATATAAATACTTAATTTATTCATGCGCTTAAATTATAATTAATTTAATTTATAATTTAAATATATATGTAGTATTTCCTTAAAATTATAATAAAGTGATATCAAGTATTCCGATTTGAATGACATGTAGTAAAACTTAAAGGAAATTTTAATATTCCTAAAATCTCTGTTTTTAATTTTAGAGCTTTTTAATTTAAAAATAACTTAGTTTATAGTTGTTGCTGACAGTAAGATTTGAATATCTTATTGTTAAAACTTTCTGAACTACAGAATGAATAGAAATGATGCTTACATTTGTGTGTGTATGTGTGTGTTTAACCAATAAAGCAAAATAATGTATTCAACAAGAACATTTTATGCCTCTAGCATTTAAAATGAATGAATTTGCCAACTTTAACTTGGACAGTTAATAACAGAAAGATAGATTAGTGACAGAGATTGTGTTTGAGAAAGTGTATTAATATTAATAAAAATTACATCCTCAACTTATTTTTATTTTTGTGTCTAAAATTTGAAGAAAATTTTACTTTAGCTCTTTTTTCTTCACTTTAAAACAGATATCAATACAATAATAAGAGCCAGCTCTGAAAATGAACTTGAAGAAAATACAATATCCAGAGGAGGAATTATATATGAAAGCACATTGTATAAGATATTCATTTTATTTTCATTGTAATTACTAATGCCGTGGACTCTTCTACACTTTTCTGATTTCATACAATCTAATTCTCAGTGTAATTACTGGTTGCCCAAAATGAACTCCTTGGCAACAAAGTCCAGTATTTTCTGCATCATTTCTACTACACTCTTGAATCAATCATGAATTCAAATCATCTACTTCGTCTGCAGTAACATGCATAGCAGTGATGAAGGAATGTAAATTTGCTTAAAAATGTCAATTTTATGGACAATTTCTGCCAATAAATTAGGCTTATTGTAGAGTACTAGAAGCATAGTTTCTACTGCGTAGTAATTTTTTAAACATCAATGTATGTTTTTCCCCTTTGGAAAGTTTAATTCTGCTAGATGGAACATGGAGATTAAATAAATTTCGTGTTTTGTATCATGCTTTACTCGTTTGAAACAAGAAGTTTGACTTATGTACTTATTTGCAAAAAATTCCTTCTGTAAGCCACTGCATACTTAGACCAACACAAGCTGAAAGTGAGGGATTCCTTTGTGCCATATGAGAAAATCAAGCGTGTGTTCATTTTCACTACATAGGTGTTAAAAAAGAAAATTTAAATGATAATATAGATGCAGACATATTAAATGAGGCTAATTTGAAAGGACTTGCAATTTAAATTTATACATATTAATAAATAGAGATATACGAATTCATCTCTCTTTGTTAAATGTGTATATATGTGTGTCACACACACACACACATACATACATACACCTATTTTCCCTTTTAGAACTACTATTACTAATTTTCCAGGCCCCATGATTAGTTTAGGTATTATGAGTCATATATAAAAATCAAGAAACAGAAACATTTTAACCATGAACTCAAACACATTATAATTGACTTTAATGAAAAAAAATAAATTTAAAAAATAAACTTGGTGAATGGAAACATAGTATGGATGTCTGTATAATCCTGCAGAATTAAAGGATACTAAATCCTCTCAGAGCTTTTTAAAAGCATCATGATTTATTTATTTTTTTTTAATTTTAAGGTTTCGATGACAAATACATCAATTTAAATATTCAACAGTTTGAAAATCACTAAATACTATTAATTCTATTTATTTATTTATTTTTGAGGGCTGGAGTACAATGGCGCAATCTCAGCTCAATGCAACCTCTGCCTCCCTGGTTCAAGTGATTCTCCTGCTTCAGCCTCCAGAGTGGCTGGGACTACAGGCATGTGCTGCCATGCCCAGCTAATTTTTGTATTTTTAGTAGAGATGCGGTTTCACCATGTTGGCCAGGATGGTGTCAAGCTATTGACCTTGTGATCTTCCTGTCTCAGCCTCCCAAAGTTCTGGGATTCCAGGCGTGAGCCACCGTGACCGGCCCTTTTTAGTTTTAAAAACAGTAACTCTTTCTTACAGAGAAGCCAGTGGTTTCAGGCATTAAAAACACTGATTACAAAGAAGAGAAAATAGGAATAGGGAGTCAGAAAAATTGTCACATAAAGTCAAATCTCAGGAAAGAACAGAGGATGAGAACCTCCACACTTACATTTAAATTGGAATAGGCAATATGCTATAACTCAAAGAAAACTGTAACAATGGTTGGGAAGCCTAAGTTACAGTTAGAAATCTATCAACTCTTTACACAACACTGTGTAATGAGATTTGACTTAGTTTCCATACTTGTAAAAGGAGGAAGATGCCACAGTCACAGGCTATGTACTTAGCACAAGTGTATTTAGTGAAAACACATGTTGATTTGAAGACTAAAGAAGATTCATGTAAATGAATTTCACAAAACAAATATCTTTATGCATTCACTCTCCATAATCTGATTTTTTGTTTACTGCATTACAGATTTTCTGTCTCTTTTCAAGTTTTAAGCTCATAACTAAATATGAGATCAACTACTGAGTGATATGTCCTGCTTGAAAAGCATTACTCAATAGCACTGCTGGAGATTCAGTTAAATAACATATTTTTTTCAGTGCTAAAGGACAAACAGAGCCAAAGAAACAAACGAAATGAACCAAGCCTTAAAACAGCTTCAGGAATCTGATGCTGGATTTTGAGATAATTTATTAGACTAGTCATAGAATTGGATAGTAAAGTATGTGAGCCATTTAAGTAACAGTGTATTATATTATTTATCTTACTACTTAAAAATTAAAACATATTGAATAAAATTAATAGTATTTCAATAGGAAGAGGTTTTGTTATGCTTGTGGTTCAGAGCATTTTCAAGTGATCAATATCAATGAACAATAAGGGTTAAGAGTAAATTATTTCCCGGGCTAAAGTGTCCGTTTATTTACAAATACATTTTTCTATTAGTTCAGCTAGAAACTCAACTTTTCTATCAATAGCAGGAAGAAAATCAGATTGCTTCCAAGACCAGTTTCCCCTTCTAAAGAAACATTTATCTTCAAAACCTGATTATAAAGTTCCCTTTGTTTGGGGCTTGATTCTATTCTCAGATATGGAGATGAATCCCAGCTCTGTGCCTTGGAAGTCCGTTATGGTAACTGCATTTCAAATGCAGCCAAATGATTTTCCACAGGATTAAGATGTATGTGTTTGTGAGAAAAATAAATTTTGAGTTTCCATGGCTATAAAAGATGTGAAATAGTTAAGCTTTGAGTGCTATCATAGCAAAGTTTTTCAAAAAGACTTGATGTTTTGTCAATATTGATTCAACTTCTCAGTGTCACTGAAGTAAAAATAATAAAGTTCTGTTGCTGCAGGGACATGAAAGAAAAAAGTTTGATTGATTCTTTCATTATCCAATGACGGCTATTATAAAGCAGAGAATAAAAATGGCAATTATATGGTTGGTCTAAAGAGAAAATATGTGAGACTGTATGTGGATTTTTTGAGTGATGACAACAGCCTAAATATGAAAAAATGAAAGAAAATCTTCAAAACCAGACCTATATCACTCCAAGGATTAGAATATTACACCATTTTTAAAGGTATAACAAATAATCTATAACTCCTTTTCCTGTATATTTAAGTGCGGCATCTGAGTTTAGTATGGAATAAAGATGTGGAATCATTTTACAAGTTTAATTTTAAAATAGTTAATGGTAGAATAAATTTGACTAAAATTTTAAAATTTGTAAAGGAATTTCACAATTTTAGTTCATTAGAAATAAGTAAAAATTATGCTGTGACTGCTTCATAGTTCTATTTCCCATTTTTCATACATAGAAATCAAAAAGTGGAATAGTTTCATGAACTATCAGTGATGTTTACCTGGAGTCAATACTAGAATCTTGACTTTCTGAAAATGACTTTATATTCTGTTTTTACATATCCACGTACGTATACAGTAAGAAAAAGTTATTTTGACAAACTTTATAAAATAAATATGTTATAGTAAAATTAAAATACATATGCTTAAAAATAATTGTTTCAATATTTTTTAACAACAAGATATACATATATATGTATATCTTAAATAGTTAAATAAAACAAATAAAATGTAAATTGTATATGGTTTATAAAATCATATAATATCAATAGAATATGTAATAGGTTAAATATGCTAGAACATACATAGTTTAAATGTGTAATCAGTAATTGTCTATTGCGTAGAGTTAAAACACAAGAAAGAAGAAAATAAAAATGAAAGAAAGCTAGCTTTATTTCCACCCAAATTTGGAAACAACTATTCATTCATTTTACAAATATATTTGCAACATACACTATGTAAGAGAAACTTGAAGTTGTGAAAAAGAAAACCGTGCAATGCCTGCCGGCATGGAGATTATAGTGTAACAAGCAAAATCGATGTGAATAAATGAATGGAAGTGTCCTCTAGAGGA
Organism: Cebus imitator; assembly: GCF_001604975.1. NCBI lineage: Eukaryota > Metazoa > Chordata > Mammalia > Primates > Cebidae > Cebus > Cebus imitator. Next base: position 3,240,113 of record NW_016107322.1, read on the forward strand.
AGCCCAAGAAGCTACTGGAATGCAGAAACCATGGACTTCAACAAGTCATAAAAATGGAGTGAGTGAGAAGGAAACATTCTTGTGGGGGGAAAAAAGCTGGAGTTAACAGAAGAATTGGAAAGAACACTTCAATTAAAAAATGGTAAAGTGAAATGACTGAGATAGGAAATAGAAAAATTCATCTGAGAAACTGAAAGGAGCCAAGCATTGGATTGATCTTAAATCACAAGTGAGAAAAAGGCACAAAACAAGTCTGAAGAAAAATACATAAGGAAATGGAAGTTAAGTGCTTCCTATTTCTCTAAATAGAAAAGGGGAAGACTGAACTATGTTCAGATCAAATTCCCTAATTCAGGTTACTGTTTTTGACAAAACTATTCTGGATGCACTGTGTATAACATATTAAAGGTGGGCAATACATTCACTGAAATTCTTACTGGTAATGTAATCACTAAGGGTGTTTAGAATACAGCTTGTTTTAGATAATAACGATAAAGGTATATCAAAGTAGATTGAAATCAGCAATATCTAGGACTTGGAGTAAGTAAGAGTTAATGACTTGTAAAATATTTTGGAGATGATATTTATGAAGGGTATTTAGGCTATGCAAGAAATGTCAGTCTGGGCTTCTGATATAAATATGTGTTCTGTCTTCATCAGATGGTAAATTAAGTGATAAGAACACGTGAGACTTCTGAGATGAGATTCTAATGTAGGAAGAAAAGTCAGCAACATTCTAATGTTGACTTATTCCAACATTTAAAAGTAAACTTGGAGGGGAAAAAAAAGCAATAAATATTGTTGAAAAGTAACTCCTGAAGACATGAAAGGAAACCTAAAAGAAAAAAAAATACTTTAAGTAGTTGATTAAGAGTTTTCTATTCTGCTAAGACATAGAATTTGGTGATACTTTTAAAAACAAATTTACTGGATGCAACCACATGAAGATTAATGATGACATTAGTGAAAGTAGCCTTAGTAGAATGTGAAAACACAATACAATTTGGAATATTTTGAGACTAGAATAGGAGGTGAGAAAATTAGGAGAAAGAATGTTTATCAGAAAGTAACTATAGAATGCATTTAACCTGCTATGATGAGTCTTTCATTCAATGGCATTCGTTAACAATATTAAATATGAAATTATTTTATATAAACTTTCAGATTCTTGGCTTTTCTAGAAAAATCTCATAATTCAATAATGCATTGTCTAATATTACACCATAGACAATAAGAATGGCTACAACTAAGTGCCAACTGTCTCTGTTCAATAGACAATGTTCTTTGGAAATTGCTTCTCTGAGTGGGGTCTGGTTGCCCACAATGAGATAATCACATATATCTCTTTAAAACTGTCAATCAATAAAGGGGTAAGATAAAAGCCTATTCTCAATTCTTATACTTATTTCTGTGAGCACCATTAACAAAGTGTGTTCACGTCAGCAAAGTCTACAAATGTGGTTTTGAACTGCACTGCTCTAGAATTTGCCTTTGCGACAACTATTCTTTGCAATCTCCTTGAAACCGAGTTGGATGTCACTTGCGCTTTTGCATATTGTTCATGGTCATATTCTCTTGTTGGTAAAATAAGAGGTAAAAATATTGCTTTACCTACTGCCACTAAGAAATACAGACAAATTAAAGATACATTAAAAGGTCCACTTATATTAAGAAAGATGAAGGAAGAATGTGACTTCAAGAAATAAAAACATATTGATAAATGATTAATAAACAAAACTAAGCTTGTATAAAAATTATCCAAGTAAAATAGAAAATTGGGAGTGATCACAGTTGACATAATAAGTTGCCTGTTACAGTCATTTGAATTTTTAATGCTGATATTCACTTTCAAGTAAGTCTGGCTATATAAAGAAAGAGAAACATGAGGTGATAAGAGAGAGTAAATGAATTGTTTGATTTGTTGTTGATGCATTTTTCCTTTTCTCTTTATTAGATGGAAAAAACTAGACACTTTAAGTGATTATAGAATAAAAACTGATAAGAGTAAGATTGAACACTTAGTAGAAATAAAACATATTAACAAATTCTGAAGAAAGAAACAGACTGGGATCCAGAAAAAAAAAAAAATTAGTGAGTTGATTTTTGGTAAAAGGAAGGATGTTGAGAAACATTAAGTTTACCTGCCCCCATGGCTCTCTTGTGGAAGTTAGTTTTAGTTTGTAATTAGTGGTAGGTGGGTAACAGCTGCTTACTTGCTATATTTCTGAGTTATGTGTATATGTAGAACATCTTTGTATTAATAAGAATCACCTGTCAAAGAACAAATAAATGCATGGATGAATCTCTGCTTGGTGTCTTCAGTCCTGGAAAGCTGTAAGCCCCACAGGCTCTCAGGCTGTTGGTCCCCAGGATGGATCCACTCTGCTGGCTATATAGGCATCTGCCTCTCAACACTTTCAGCCTGCTTGGGTGGGCATCTCCTGACAGAACTGGTTCTCGGTAGAAGGAAATGCCATCTATTGTAAGAAAAAAGAGAATTAGGAACTCATGATCTTAATAATAAATAAATTGAATAATTAACAGTTTAGATTTGTTACCATTGAAGTTTAATTATATTGAGTTTATATTTTTTCATTTTTACTTATTTTTTCCTCTCAGAAATGCCTTGAGAATTTGCCCATGTACTTTGTATCAAGCATGTTTGTATAAATTATGTTACTTACTCTGAAAAAACTGATTTAACTGATAAATAATCTCTTAAAGCTCGAGTCAAGATTTTTCGTTTAAGTTCATTGTCAATAATGCAAATCCTACAACTATCTAATATATTAAGAATCATTTGTTTTTGCTATCTTTCATGAAACTATCTATGAAATTAGTGATTTGAACCAGCAGTACGTAATAGCATTTTATGCCTCAAATAGTAGCAATATCAAAGTTACATACTTTAGGGTAAATATTGCAAGATAAGTTAAATTATTATAAGATATTAGTAATATGAGTTATTCTTAGCTAACTAGAGCTGGAGTGATTAATTTCTCAACTCTAGCAGCCCCGAAAAAATTTTAGGTGACTACTCAAGGAAGAAAAAATTGAGTATTCATCTGAATAAACTAGATAATGGTGCATTATTTCAGAAAATGTCTCCTTTGTTCTATTTTATTTTGTAGAAATAACTTAAAAGTAACATATATTATATATAAATATATATATGTATATATACACACACATATATAATAAGCATAAAGTTTCTAACTAATAGGATAAGAAGCACTGAGATAGTATCTAGCACAACGCTTGAATTGGTTTGGTTTCTAATGTCAGTACCTCTGGTCTCCATTCCATTATTCTGGGAAAGATTTCCATTCTGAACAGCAGCTTTGCCATGCTTATTGATACGGATTTGCCCTCGTTTTGTCTTTTCTCATTATCACAAGGTGGCTGCAGGAGTTCTAGGCATCGCCTTCAGACAAGGCAGAAGCTGGCCATCTCCACAATACCTGTTATGTGGTATTTTAAATACCAATTTTAAAAAGTTCCTAATCATTCACAACGAACTCCCTCTTTCTGCACATTAATCAGAACTGAGTCACATGCTGACTGTATAAAGCAGTGGTAGTCATTGGAGAATAGGCATCTTTACAAAGAAGACTATCCACCTTATATTACATGAAGTTCCATATTGATAATTCAGGCAACATCTTCTATTTTAACAAGCAAGCCAAATATATACAATAAAAAAGAGGTAAATTGTTTATCTTACACACACAATAATATTCAGGATTTTTTTAGGAGAGAGGAAGTACTCTGCTATATGCAAATGGTTCTCAAACTGTGGTTCCTAGACCAACAGCATCATTATTATCTGGGAACTTGTTATGAACACACATTCTCAGATCTTACATAGACCTAATATACAAGAAGCTCTGGGGCAGAGCCTAATAACCTGTGATTTACTAATTTTGTGGATGATTCTGATGCACACCAATGATTCAGAAATATTACTCCATGTCATCACTTACTAACAGAAGCAAACGGATACTGGTCAAAGTCATTATTGTCATCTCAACTACTTGGTGGAAAGGCAACCCATCTGGAGAAGCATGAGAGGAAAGTTCTCTAGACCCCACCTGGAATCAGTACATATAAATTCCATTTATTTTTCATTGGCTAAAGTTCAGTCACATGGCCACACACCATAGTAAGGTAAGATGGGAAATTGCTGTGTGTGAAACATGACAGAATGAGTGTGAAGAAGAATGTCATGTTTTGGTTAGAAATTAACAGTTGCTTTTACAACCTGCTTCTCTCTTTCCATACTGAAATTTGTTCACATTTTTTGCTTATAATATTTGTAGAGAATCTTCAATTTTGTCATTTGCTTTGGGCTGTTTAATTACTATGCAAACTCTGGATTCCATCTCAAATATCGTTTCCTGAGAAAATCAACTAAATTATATTCCCTTATTGCATATGCTTATGGTACCATGTTACTTTCTGCTATAATTAATAGGTATCATGACTTCCTCTCTACTTGAAGGCAAGGTCCAGGTCTGATTTTATTCATCTAATATCAATACACCTTGTATGATGCTTGAGCATAATAGAAGCTCTATAAATTGCTTCTGAATAATAAAATATTTTAAAAATATATATAATTTTATATGGGTTTGAATAAATACATATGTATTTGAATTAGAATTGGCTACACAAGACTTATATATGTAACAATGTTTAGATGGGGAGTTCTTTTCATAAAAATTAAAAATATTGACAATTTTTGCTCATATCCAAAGAAAAATATAAAATATAAATGCAAGCAATGCTAATTTTCATTTTGAATCCTTTTTATTTTAAAACGTATCATCATTACTTTAAATTTTCTCTTTATTAGCAATTCTCTTCTTTTTCTTTCATGACCAAGAAAGTAACTGTGCTTCAAAACCTAGCACCTCTCTTTCAATTTGCAACTCCTGTTGAGACTAAGGATAACTGAAAACAAGTTTGCCTTAGAAAAGAATATTGAATCCTGATGTGAAGCCTAGAAAAGTGAAGGCATTTATTGCTAAGGCATGGAGGCTGATTTGGAGTTTGAGATAATAATTTATACCATCTCTTTAGAATTTTTTACACCCCATTTCTGAGCTTCCTTTTCTCTGAATCTTAATATTTATAAAAATAAAATGAATGATGTCTAACAATCTCATGTCCTTTTGTATCTGATTGAAAATTTGAGTTCTTTTTGATGTACAACAATGTATCTGAATGTTCAACTGCAATTCTTGAATACAAAGAAGCTGGAACACAGTAGCACTTGTTATAATCATCACATACGATGAAAGCATAAACTTTAAAAAAGGCCAGCAGTGTGGAGAAGGACTCTGCTGTTTGTCAGGCATCAACGGCACTGACTTTTTGCCTCATTTCATAACAAAAATTGTACAGGAATTCCAAATTATTGGGTATGAGTTTTCTATCAAGATGATGTGCCAACTAATTAACCCATCCTCGCTGTAATTTTAAACCTATCATCTTTGGGTTTTTTGATAACCTTCAGAGGTTTATGTAGAAATGTCAACTCATATTTATGTTCTAACAAAAGGTGCTAGAAAAAAGTTATGACACTATCAGTAGTTTCATTACTTTCTTTTTCTGTTAGCAAAACTTTCCAAAGAAGTGTGAATTAATGTTTACAGAAACCAAAAATATTAACCACATGAAATAGACAGTTTTATGATATTGCCTACCTGCTCATGCATCAAACCAATGAAAAGCAATTTATAATTTTCTACCTATGTTATATCTCAGTCACAGAAACCAAATGTTTGAGCTACAATGAAAATGGCTACTGGATCCATAATTTTGGTCACAGCTTATGCCACAATGATTGATAGGTAAAATTGGATTTTTACTGTGAAAGTTTCAATCTGTTTAGATCAAGTGAGTGAAATGAATATATCAATCAATTAGGGTTTGAGTAACTGTAACTTTACACTGTAGCTCTGTGTTGATGCTCTGCAGTGATAGTCTGAACTTAAAGGGGGTATTTTCGTTTCTATATAATTCTATTTTCTATGCTTGTTTGGATATAGAATATTCTGATAGAATCTCTAGAGGAAAGAAGTATTCCAGGAAATACCAAGGGGTACATTTTGCCAGATGACATTATGCTAGGCTAGCAAAAGTTAAATTTCCTTGAACAGAAAGCAATTTATTGTCTCAAGTGTTTTGTTAAACTTTATTTAAATTACATTTGGTGTTTCACAAGTGAATCATACCTTCACACATTTGATTGTTGTATTTTAAAACATTAGTGCTGTTTCTACATTTTTTGTTTTGCTGTCCAATTTATTTTTTAAGACATTTCAGTTACTCATATGAATGTAATACACTTGGTTACTTTCATTTTCACATTTTTTTTGGTCTCTCGGGATTGTGTGTTGGTGGAGTGGGTGTGGAATGATGAATACATTTATGTGTAAAGATGGCATTTATTTTTGGATGCTGCCAAAAATTACAGAAATAAAAAACAGACTGTGCATGTCAAAAAATGTATAATATATGTAGAATCTGCATAAAACTATGTAAATTTGTTGTGTGAATAACATTTTAAAAGCCTGAATAATTTCCAAAGTCATGTAGAATGAACAGTGTGTGTGTACATATGTGTGTGGGTGTGGGGGGGTAGGTGTGGCTGCATGTCCATGTAAGTCTACAAAATAACATCATCTAATAATTTATTTGTCACTTTCAGTCTGCACATATACATTAAGAAGACCTGGAACATCTTAATTGTATTCGATATGATAAATATAAAAGTAAACTATATTAATATAAACATTGGTTGTTAATGCCAAATTAGCTTTATCTTGTTCATCTTACAGATGTTTTTATACTTTATCACTTAATTTACAATAGATCTTCAATTCTAAATAGGAGACTACATAACAAAATTATATAGTAGCTTTGGAACACCACAAAATGATCTTCCTTTACAAACCTAAGAGGAACAATGATCTTCAGCTTTCCCCTGGACCTCATGCATGTGATTTGAAGACAATATATTGCATACCTACTTAAGAGGTTGAAATATCTATTGACTTGGAAATATATATTGTTTTTACATTGAAAACAATAGACAATATATTGGATTAGTTAAGTGTCAGTGATCACAATGGGACAGCCTATTCAGAGGTTGTAATACAAATACTAGAAAAAGTGTCACATAATTTTCGTTAATATATTTTATTTAGTATATCTCTTTTTAAATAATACTTCTTCCCTGATACTTAAAAAAAGAGGTACTGTTATCTACTGTCAAGATAAAGAGGCATATTTCATATGTCAGAATTTGCCACTCTTTTTTTTTCACCATTAGAAGCCATCTACTGTAACATGTAGCAAAACCTTCAAGCTTGCTAACATGCCTCTGGGCTCCTTCCAAAAAGGAATTTATATCAGCTGGCAAGGTCATTAAGGAAACTGGTCAAAATGCAGGTGGGAAATGCAACCCTGTTGGGTAGAGCCTTAATGCATCCATTTATCAGGAAATCAAGGTCATATCATGATGCTGAGTGTTAAACTTAGATTTTCCAAGCATTTCATGGCGATTGCCAACTTGGGAAATGACATAAAATGTATTAGAAATGTAAGTCTGCAGGTATATTTATTAAAAGTATGTATATATGAGTAAATATATTAATAATACTGCAGCATGTTGTATTCTCATGGCACATTAAATAAGGTTTTTATCTACTCATTGATTTCTAATGTTCTAATCTTCCCTTGGCAAATTGAGAAAACATCATGATCTAGCTAACCTATCCCTAAAGCGATAAAGTTATACAATATGCCTTCTATAATGACTTTCTAGTAGAAAAGAAACTACACACACACACACACACACAAACACACACACACACTCACACAAATAAAAATTACACATACTGTGTCTTCAAGAAGTCTAGATATTATGATGGCAACTTTATCTTTCCTTTCACTTTACTCAGAAACCCCTTTCCAGAATGCCTGCAGAAATGCTTCAGGCCTTTTGATAGCATGTGCTCAGGAAGGTTGTATTATGTAGAAATAATATCCCTTTTGTTGAATGGGCAGCCATGACCAAATCAAGTTTCTAAGGTTAGTGTCAGATCTCTAGAAAATAAGAAAGTATAATGAATATCTCTTATAATTATTTTTCTTTCGGTCTTTTTGATTTTTTCATCAATACCCTGCTGATGTGCATATTGCTGGTATGCCTTGTTTACTCGTAGGTCTCTCTAATAATAACCCACTCAGGCCAGTCTCTCCCTTAGGCATCATGGCTTTGTCTTTTCTGGTCTTTCTGCTCTCTGTTCTTTCTTCCATACCACTGTGAAAGGAAGAAAAGAATGGAGGGAGGGAGGGAGGGCGGGTGGAAAGAAGGAAGGAAGGGAGGGAAGGAAGGAGGGAGGGAGGGAAGGAAGGAGGGAGGAAGGGAGGAAATGAGGGAGACGGAAAGGAGAGAGGGAGGGAGGAAGGACCTAGGTAAGTATATTTTAAGTCCATGCCCTTAACATGCTAGTTATTACTAATAACAGTCGTCATCCCCCAAAAGTGATGTATACTGATTCAGATAAAAATTTTCAAGTCCAAAGTGATATGGACTTTATAGGTTTAAAGTTTTCATTTCTAAATGAAATTTATAATGATTTTTATAGATAACTTTCTGAGGTTTAGATATTTTAGCAAAAATGTGAGGGAATGTTTGTTGAATTGTGATATCACAAAAATCACAATCAAGATGAATATTCCTTGACTAAAACTAATAAAATGTAAAAATGGAATCTCAGGCAGAAGAAATAGTGCTTACCAAGACATAGAGGCATTCAGTTGCCTGAGATGATTGGGAGAAGGTCAGCGTTAATGAAAGTTGGAAAGGAAGACTAGTGGTGTGCTATGTCAGCTTCGTCACTCTTCGAAGCCATCATGAAGATTGAATTAGACATGTACCAGGTTTATTACAGCAAATACATGTGAAGGATGAAAGAGTTAAGAAAGAGGAACAGGCGTGGTGAGGCTTCAGCCACCTTCAAAAGGAGAGAAGGAAAGGAGGAAGATTGAACAGGAAAGAGCCTCAGATTGCAGCGTGGTTCTGAAAAAGAGAGCCAGACTGAAGGAGTGTTCTCAATCAAAGATTTTATGTTTTGAGCGGTTTTGCATTTCTACAAACTGAGGTTAAAAAACACTCTACAAACTAATTTCAACATGCATATATTTAATCTGAAACCAGATTACCCATTCAATGGAAGGCTATGGCTTTGCTATTGACTGTATTCATCATTCTCTGAGTATTTTTGCCCATATGATTTTGCTCATCATACTTCTTACAGTTGGAATGCTGCTTACATTGAAGGGATAATATGATTCTATATCTTTTATAAAGTATTCTTGGATTTCCCTGAAACTATTAGAATTTAACACATCTACCTCTACATATAAGTAGCATTTTTCTTATGTCTTTTATGTGGCATATTTGCACATACATAATTTCTACTAAAATTTAGCCTTCTTTCTTGAAATTATTTCTGACACTGAAAAATAGTAAATGCATAACAAATATGTTAGGTTACTTGACATAAGCTATAAATAATATAAAATACCCGCCTTTCAATGAAAAATTACAGACCAAGTAGTATTGATCAATGGCCCAAAATGACTCAAAAAATACTATTTTAAATATTCTAGGAGTTGCTCTTGTTGAAATTTCTGCTGCAACAATTGCTAGGTTGGAGTAATTGATCAGTAAAAGTGTAATTCATGAAAGATGATTTCTTTAACTCAGATTTCAGTGACATTATGTCTGTGAAAAGGAAATTTAGAGTGAACAAAGATTGGGCAATACTTGGATGATCTCTGACTTTTCCAAGAGCTTTTGCAGAACTGAAGACTGAAGTGTATGAAGCTCAAAGCTGTGACTGATGACAATGATCCTAAACTAGAAAGTATTAAAAAATAGAGAAACTAATATTGACTGGAATAGAAACATATACAAAACAAAATAAAACAAATAAAAGAAACCATAAATAATGAAGAAAAAAATAAGATATTTCATGAAAAAGATTTACCATCAGATGATGAAATCTGATATGTTTTGGATGTAATTGGATACTTAGATTAAGAGAGTAAGAGAATAAACATACTTGAATTTTGATAAGGATTAGATAAAGATAAAGATTTAATATCATCTCACACTGGATGCCACAAATTGAGCATAGGTGATATGTGTTTTATTGGACAGTTATTGTGGACTGCTCAGCTAATGAGCTCGTTATTTGACACAAACAGCATTGCTGTACCCTTTAGAAACTAACTTTTGAAGATCCAGAACTTGAAAATTAAGCAGAAAATTCATCATTTTACCTTTGCTTTAATATTGTGGACTTGTGACTGATTTGTCTTTCCTATTCAAGGCAGTTTGATATTAATTATTTTGTTTTTAAAGGAACAAGAAAACTGATGTTTACGTGGAGTTTATTATGAAAATATGGAAAAATTATGTTTGTAAAATTTGCTGCAATTCAATTTATCTAACAAAGCAAGAAGTGTAACACTTGATCTCCTAAAATTAGCAACCTGTGTTAGCATCCTAATAGAATATGCTTAGCCTTTTCATCAGATATCCGACCTGGTCCTAATGCCCTCTCAGTATTATAATCAGGAGCAAAGGAAACCAGGTATATCCCAATATGTCATGTTCTATCCCCTTCTCACCTCCGGTTAAAAAGGGAGGCATTTAATAATTGAGCCTCTCATATTATGGGACACATATTTGGTTACTTTGCTTTCATTTTTAAGTCTTATTGGGATTTAATTGACATATATAAAATCCCTCCATTTAAAGTATAAAATGCAATGGTTCTTACTCTATTTACAAAGTCATATAATCATTAACATGAACTGATGTTTAAATATTTTCATCACCCACCAAAATAAACATTGCATTTATTAGAAATTACTCCCTTTTACGCTCCCCACTTCTCACACCACTCCAACTAGCCCCAATCCTAGGCAACTACTAGTCTACTTTCTGCCTTTATAGTTTTGCCTGTTCTTTACATTTTATCTGAATAGGAATTACATAATATCTTTAGACAGTTGTTTCCACTTAAGGGGAATCAATGCTTTGTGCTTAAGTTGCTCATATTTGATATTTGTGCAACAGGACTTTCCAATCCTATTATCATGTACTTTTTCTTAAAATAGAGTTAATATTATTTGTATAATACATATTACATAAATTCATGTATTTTATCTTAGTAGTTTTCTAGTATGAGGCTTTGGGTTTAAACTATTCTAGTAAATATCTCTTTAATAGCCAATGGGGAAAAATAGATGTTTCAAAGTCATTATCTGCATTCAAAAAATTCAAAAAATAAAATTACTCAGTGTTCTCTACTAACTAACGACCATAAAGTCATGTGAATCTTCCTAGGCCCAACCTATCAGTTCCTAGTTGTTTTTCTCAGTTAAGGACAGGTACTGGCCATGACATGGCTGAATAGTCAGGCTCCTGAGAGGAGCAAGTTTGAAAACAATAATATCTGGGAAAGTGGAAGGAGAATGGACTAGGGGAATGCACCAAAAGCAGGCAGATCTTAGGGCATCCTCTCATCGCCCACCAAAGAGTATCTGCAGCATGGAGACACCAAAAACCAAATAGAAATAATTGGCACATTAAAAGTACACCACTCAGCATTTGTCCTCGGCCATGCTATTTTCCTATAATAAGCCCTTGGTGGCTGGTTGGGAGGTTATGAGAGACCTTATTAGCATGTGCTTCCTCTCATGTGCATCTTCTTACATCAAGATTGATAAAATTATTCTCACTGCTGAATATGCAACCTATCCGTTTCAGAGACTGCCCCAGCTCTCAACATGGAGAGACCATCCACTTGATGCCTAGTTGATTACATAAGACCCCTTTCATCCTAGAAAAGGCAATAATTAATCTTTTTGTGACTCATATACACATTGCACGTGGCTTTGCCTCTTCTGCCCACGATGCCTCTGCCAGGGCTTTCTGGGTAGCTGGGATTCTGTAAAACTTCTTTTTGGACCAAAGGATCGTTTTGTAGCTAATAATTTTGACATTGGATGCATAAAAAATGAAACAATTGTAACCAATATATCTGTATCTTTACATATCACCCAAAAGTTAGTGGCCTGATTGATAGAATGTGGAATCACTTTTTAGCTAGGATGTCAGCCTGGAGATGGCACTCTGTAGGGCTGCCAATCTGTCCTCTGGAATGCAGTATAAATGATGTTGTGTCACTAACAGAGAAAACGCAAAACAAAAGAAAGGGTGAAAGTAGGATCAACAGCACTCATTGTCATTCTTGACCCTTTAAAAAAGGCAGGCCTCCTAATCTTGCAATTTTAGTCTCTGAAGCGTTAAAAGTCATGATCCCTGTGTGGGGTGGATTGTATGCGAGAGACGCTATGACTGACCATCCATAAAATCAGAATATTTCTTGTTCTAAAACTATAACTGCAATCTAGCAATTTTGGACTTCATGTATACCAAAAATATCAAACCAAAAAAAGGAGAGACTAGGTTCTCAGTAGTAATTATTACATAGAGCCAAAGTAGTTGCAACATACTGATGGGGCTAGAAGCAGCAGATCTGAATATGAGACCCTCACTGCAGTGCTTCATAGTGTGTCCACGCCTGGTGATAGCAGCAAAGAGCAAATGCAGTCCCAGGTATTATAAGCAGGGCTTAGGTACACACAAGGTGTTCAGAACTGCTGGTCAAGGATCTGGGAAATATAGAATGGATGGTAGAAAAGGAGAATGATGTATATTCACTATGGCAGCAGAATCAGCCAGAACAACACAGATTGTAGCGGTTTTCCCTAAGCTTTCATTTTAAGGCTTTTGCAGAAATTGTGGCAGTCACTTTGAAGTAACAGAGTGTGCTTGGTGTAGGACATATATAGATTAAAATGAACAAGGAGTGAGTTGTAAAGCTGCTCACCCATATCTGCTGAGAACACTTCTGGATTTATTGTAACTTTTGTATGCAGTTCCCTGCATGCCAACAGCTTCCTACATTAATTACCTGTGTATAGCTCTACTCCTCTGCCTGAGGACTTTCTCAAGCATGACAAAACCATACTTTGCCATACTCAAGTGCAAGCTGAAATTGTGATTTTGTTCAGTCTCCTGGAGTTAATAGTTAAACAATGAAATACAAGAGTCAGAAGGAAACATCCAGCCTCCCCAGCTTCTTAAGAAAACATTCCAATGTGGGTCACATAGTTTGCAAAAGGCTCACAGCATGAGTGAGCCCAAGTTGCTCTTAACATTGCTATTGGTTGATGAATCTCTTATTGCTTCCCTTTTTTCAGGTATCGTGATCTCCTTGTGCCTCACTTGCACTTTCTAACAACATCTACCACATAACTACCTGATCAAGGGTTACTTCAGTGCTGCTTTGTGATCGGAATTCAAATGCAAGCTCTATATCAGTTTGAAATTATTTATACAATTAGTTTTATGATTTTGATGGAGTAACTTTTAAGATAATCTTCTTCTAAGAGTAGATTTTAATGAAGCTTTTGTCATTAATATTCTTATTTCAAGCCCCAAAGCTAAAATATTTGTCAGAGATTGGGAACTTGAATGGCTCTAGATCTCAACGCAGAAGACTGATTTTTATTATTTCAGTAAGTGTGATAGAATAATAATTTTTCTTCTCCTAAAGATGTCTATGTTCTATTCCCAGACACCTGTGACTAAGTTATATTACATAATAAAGGGAATTAAGGTAGCAGCCACAAGGCAAGAAATGCAAGGCACCACTAGAAGATGGAAAAGGCAATTGTATACTCTAGATAGTACACATTCCCTCATAAGTCATAACTTCTTCTTGACTCTGTTATGGGCTGAATTTTGTTCCTCGGAAGTTTCATATTGGACACAATTTTTCTAAGAAGGAAGATATCATTCAGACAGCTATTTTCCTTCTGAATTTTATATTTTATTTTCAACCACATCTACAGCCTCAAGAAAATGGTATTGAATGGTAAATCTCAAAGTATGAACAATTGGCACATCCATATATCAGTAATTTCATAATGTCTTCTGGAAAGTAATCTGGCTGATTTGTATGTTTTAATTATTTGAACCTTCTAAAACTCAATAAACTATTTAGAATAACTTGTGAATAAACAACTATATATGTGATGAATCTGGAATATACTTGTAATTTAACTCTGAAAGTAATTGATTGCTTTAATGTTTCAACTTATGTAGACAAAATTAAGATATACACATAGTTTTTATGTTATACTCATACACACACAGAGGCATGCATACACATATATATTCAGGTTCATATAAATAATTTCTAGGTTAGTTGACTAACAATACTTTTTATTTCTTAAAACTATATCTCATTATCCTCAGTTATGTGCTCTTAAAGATGGAGATTCAGATTTTTAAGACAGTGTTATGTATCTAGCATATTATGTATCTAACATGCCCAACAACCAAGACTAATCAGGTAATCCACACGCAATTTTATCTTGGCCTCTTATCATTCCTTTAAAACTTATTCTGGTGGGAAGGGATGGCAGTGGCTATCTTCACCTGCCCCTGGGTGAAAATTTGGGGCAAACTGCATGGCTAACAGAGAGCAGAGAAATTATGAGAAATTTTAACATGATTGTTAAGTGGCCACATAAGCTTAAAGCCCTGATTTATTCATAATTTTAATCAATAATAATACTCCTAATGAAAGAATAACAGCCATTTGTTAAACTAGTTTTATGTGCCAGGCTCTATGTTAGGTGGTTTAATGATTATCTTATTAAATCTTCCTGTAACTCATTGAGGTACGGGCTCTTATTCTCTGACTGACAGGAGATGATACAGGCATGTAGATTTTAAGTCACTTGCCCAGTTTTACATAGAAAAAGTAGGAGAGCCAGGTTCAAATCCAGGAGTACGATCTGAACCAGCACAAGCACCCGCTACCAACCTCCTACTAAGCCGCAATCTTACCATTTATCCGCTTTGTCTTTTCTTCAGAGAAGTGCGGAAGATTGGAATGAATTAATTTAGAAAGACTGACACATGGTGCACTAATACATCAAAAAGACTAAAATATAGATGGTATTAATACTTTTCCTCTGTTTAATCTGTGATTATGTAACTGCTGTAAATATGAGATTAGAATAGTGAAGTCGTTTAAATTTTGAATTCAGTTTGAGTGGCCTCACTGATCTAAGTGCTCAAGCCATTGTTAATTATAGTACTCGCCATTGTGTTAACTTAAAAAAATTCACACAATTTATAAGTTTGAAAAGAAGACTTTATTTTACATACATGTTTACCACCCACAGGGTGGCCCTCCTGACAGGTTGGGAAGTATGGCCGTCAGCTGTCAGCAGACACTTTGAAGGAGGAGGTACTGGGGAGGTAGCTTTATGCTAAATGGATTGGCTAAACATATATATTCAATAGGTTATAGGAGGAGATGTGAATATGGTCCTAACACATGTGTACTGAATCAACATGGAGGCTACATAAGACCCATGTTCACCCTGGGGTGGAGACTTAGCATTTAAATGTATACAATTAGCCCCTAAGCGTGCAAAAGGTCTTCTCAGGACACAAAGATGCTCAAGTGCACAGCCCCTGGAAACCAGCCGGAATCAGTCCATAGTTAGTGGTCTTATCACGAGAAAGTGACTGCTATCAGTCTCTTGTCCAATCAAAGCTGTAGTTATGGCTTGCAGAACAAGGGCTGGAGGTCTATGTCTGGTGGTGGCTGGCTGCAAATTATTTTAATACTACTTGTCTTAGGCCAGTGCTTACTGAGCTGCTAGAGAAAAACAAAACAAAACACAATCTTTATGGCAGTTAGTACCTAGTTCATTCTTTAAGTGTAGGGGCGTGTGACTTTACCCACGCCTGGCATGGTCTTAGGTCTTATTTTTAATTTGAAATCTTATTGCCACAAAGAGTCCATTCTGTCAGTGTGACGATCTCAGTTTTAGCATGAATGCCAGTCAGTGTCTGAAAAAGGGAGTGGTTATCATGAAAATGAGGCCTGTCTGACCTTCCATCTCATCTGGGCTAGGAATTTGGTTTTCAAGGTTTCCCTGGGATCCCCTTGGTCAAGAGGGGGTCTGTTTATTCAGTTGCAAGGCTTGGAGTTTTATTTTGTTTATAATTGCAACCATAATAATGAAAAAATAGGGTGGAGGAAGAAAAAGAATATACAAATTTATCATATGTCAGGCCTGTTTGTATTTTTATGCTATTTATATGTTTTGTTTTGTTTTCCATTTTTGCAAGAGCCCATTGAGACTTATGCTATTATTATCCTATTCCTTTTACAGATGAAGAAACTAAGTGATTAAGTATTAAGTCAGCTGCACAAAATATGATAATAATATGTTCACCTTAACTAGAAACCACTGTGGTATTACCTCAGTCAACCTTCTTTACTATAGTTGAGAGTGAATGATTAGTGGCTATTTAGTTAATATCAGAAAAGATTTATTCCAATATGGAAGACCACCTGCAAGCAATGTGAACACGTGTGTCTAGTTTCTTTGCAGGGTCTTTCAGTTCCCCTGCCTTTCTTCCTTCTCCTGATGGAAAATCACAGAATGCCTTGACAGCTCTGTGACCCAGGCAGCTTTAGATTTTTCCTGGTAGGCTTCAGATAAAACCAAGATCTCAAACATTCCCAGGCACTGCTAAGTTATCTAGGGTTTGCCCAAAGGACTGAAAGAAACTGGCCTTGGCCCTGAGCCAAATTACTTAAACTTTCCTAAAAACACCATAACTGGGGCCGGGCGCTGTGTCTCACGCCTGTAATCCCAGCACTTTGGGAGGCCGAGGCGGGTGGATCACGAGGTCAAGAGATCGAGACCATCCTGGTCGACATGGTGAAACCCCGTCTCTACTGAAAATACAAAAAATTAGCTGGGCATGGTGGCACGTGCCTGTAATCCCAGCTACTCGGGAGGCTGAGGCAGGAGAATTGCCTGAACCCAGGAGGCGGAGGTTGCAGTGAGCCGAGATCGCGCCATTGCACTCCAGCCTGGGTAACAAGAGCGAAACTCTGTCAAAAAAAAAAAAAAAAAAAAAAACCCACCATAACTGAACTTCCACCATTATAAATATATTTAGGTAGACGGTGCTTTTCTCTCGCTACCTTTTAGGAGGACTGCTGCAGCACTCTGTGATAAATGCTTTGGGCTGGTCAACCAGGTGTTTTCTGCTTCTTTGGAATCTCAAACACCCCCATCTTGATATGGTTTGGAGCACTCCTTTGTAGGTTCTTTTCTGCTGCCACTCATGAGATTATTCCAGACAAAATACTTCTCCATCCTTGCTCTGACATCTGGTTCACACTGAAATCTCTAGACCATATTCATTTATAAAGGACATCAGCAAACAAGTCCAACCAAAAATCATGGATAGTACCTTCCACACACCATGGTTAGGAAGTTCAGCTAAAATACACAGCAAGTGGGCAAAATGGAAGTATGACAATATTTTTCCTCCTGAAAATTCTTACCTTCCAAGATGATTTAAGTCAAAAAGAAACAAGCAGAAGAAGATCCCATTACTACAAAGCCTTTGGCGTGGAGCCTGGGCCCTGTAGACACTGAAAACCTTTTTATTTCAAATGCAATTTATGACTGCATACCAGCGGAATTCCAACATAGCACCTCTCTGATTGTCCTTGCAATTATAAGCAGTAGAGGCTCCTCCTTGATGCAGTAGCCGGAAACCCAGCCAGTGGCAATGCATAGCCATAGTGTGCCCACAAGAGAAGTCAGGCTAGACAGCAAAAACAAGACAGAATTCTGACCCCATCTCCACAACCACCACCTCATTCCCTCAGAGACACGTGTAACATGTGTCACCAAAGTGAGAGGCAAGACAGAGAGATATATGAATATGACGGGCATGCAGGTAGAGGTTGTGATATGACATTTCACTTTTTTTTTTTTTTTAGCAGAATTTTCCTTTAAAAGTTGTTAGTCATTTGGATTTTCAATTTCAACAGTTTGCCTTCATGACAGATTCCCTTATTTTAGAAATACTTTTAAAATGGAATCCTTTATAACATAAAAATCATAAAATAACTTCATATTTTTCCTGGGGGAATAAAACAAAAAACAAAACTGGCATCATTGTACATGTAAATGCAGATGCTGAAAACTAAAATATTATCTTTTTATTATTTATTGTTTATAAGTTTAGCAAGCCTTTGCCTTTGAGAAATAATATTTTTACTCACATAGTTGTTCAACTACTATGGGCACAGCAGTTGGATGAATTAATGTTGCTTGTGTAAGCTGTGTAGAAAAATATGTAGCACAGTAAACATGCTACAAGGCTTGTTAATGTGTGTGTGGAAAATGTTTAAAGAAACCTCCAGACCATCACCAAATGTGCTGTGACTGAGGAATGATGAGGTTCTGCAGCAAAACAACCAATTCATCCAGAAACAGTCTGAAGTTAGGGTGAGTATAAGCTAAAGAAGAACAAAAACTTTTATCTACAGTAAAATTTCCTTTACATTAAATTGGAGCACCCCAAACTCTGTGCTGAGCTGCTTGCTTAGAGTACACCCAGACACAACATACCTACATATCTCAGAGTACACCAGACACAACATACCTACATGTCTAAGGTAGCCTTTCCCCTAAGTGAGGGCAGGGAGCTTGTAGTGGCAGGAATCAGAGCTCTCCAACTGTTATTATGCTATTAAATTAATGATTATATAGATTTATAAAGATAAGTTTTTATAAATTACATGTCTCTTTCAAGCAAGAGCACTAAGCTGGACTGAGCATTGAACTAATATATACACACACCATATAAATAATATATTGTATAATATAAGTGAAATATATAAATAATGTATATATACAAGGAGAGAGAGAAAAAGAGAAATAATGAGGCCCACAGAAAATACCAGCATGTAGATAAACCTCCCTACTCCCCTTGTGGAAAGCTCCAGATTTTACTCTGCCTCATTTCTCTCAGAGAGAATTTATAAAATGACCATTTAAGTTTACAACACAGAATCAGGAAGCCCAGCAAGCAGAGAGCACAGGAATGGGGTTGGGGATTCCAGGACAGTCCACAAACACAGCTTACATCTTTCATCCAGAGGAACAAAACCAAACAAATTCAAACTCTCCGAAAAAATATGTCAAACACAATGAAAGACAATTTGAAAAAGAAAAAAAAAAGATTTAAAGAATTATCTATTTTTCCCTTAGTTTAAATTAAAAAAAAAAAAAAGGAACTTAGACCTTCTGAGAAAAACAAGATTATTTCTCCAGATACAAAAATAGAGGTGGATGGAACTCAGAAAGACAACATAATTAAGATTTACCACATTCACATTTGTGGGGAAAATAAAATATGTGGTGCAGAAAATAAGTTTAAAATTGTTCTCAGTTTATAGGGGAAAAAATGGAGGAATATAGTTGATTTAGAAAAAAAAAAAAAAAAGATGAGAGAGAGGAAGAATAGAGACCTAAATTGGAACAGCTCACAACTTTTATTATGCATCTTTGAAATGTAAGAAAGATATAAATTTGAAATTCTAATTTTTTTCTTGCAAATAACTTCCAAATGCCAATATTTGTTTTTTAGAATGTTTTAATATGCAAATCATAGTGAGAAAAATGCCTTTAATTTTTTTGAGAACAATTTCTAAGCAAATCATGAAACAGATTAGGCAATATTAAGTGTTGTCCCTGATTATTATTGTTTGGCCCAAAGCTGCCTCCGTAAGTAGTGAATTATTACCTAACTTACTGTGTAAACAAACTGCAACCTGATCTGAGAGTGTATACTCCTGTAACAAGTAGCCTTGTCTCAGTCACTCTTAATAGCCAAACCTTCAGCCAATCGTAGGCTGAGAGGTACCACAACATGTCCAAACAAGGCAAAAGCTAAACTGAACACAATCAGGCCATTTCTGTAGGTCATTTCCATGTCTCTTTCTATAAATACACATGAACTCCTTGAGGAACAGAGCTCTCTGAACTGGTTTTCATCCTAAGTGCTACACTGTTCCTCAATCATTTTTTTTCTGCTCAAATAAACTCTGTTAAATTTAACTTGTCTTGGGTTTTTCCTTTAATACTATTAATTAATTTTGGAGGTTAAAATGTTTTTATGCTGGGAGAAAGCAGAGAAGGGAGAACAAATAGATGCCTCCAGCAACTGTTTGCATTGTAGACACACCAAACTGAACAATTATCTATCCAAAATAACACCTTCATAAACTCCAAAAATCAGGTGAGTGATCACAGTAGCTGGTTTTAACATCATATTAAGGAAAGAGGCAGAGAAGAAGGCAGGAAAGACAATCTCAAACTGCTTACAACACCCCTCACCAGGTCCCCAGCAATCAGTGTATGGCACAGAAAGAGAATCTGGGCACTTAGGGGAGAAAAAGAGCAGTGATTGTGGCACTTGGCATTGGGACTCAGGGCTGCCCTGTCACAGTGGAAAGCAGCATGAAGCAGAACTCATCAAGTGCCATTGGAGGGAGCATGTAGCCAAGCCCTTGCCAGAGGCAAATCACCCATCCCAGTCGTTGAAAACTGATTTCCAGCAAGTCCTGCCAATACTGGTTAATGAGCTCTGGGATCCTAAATGAACTTGAAAGGCTGTCTGTGCCACAGGGACTACCCTTCCTGGGCGAGTCTTGGTGCTGTGCTACACTCAGAGCTAGAGGACTTGTGGTGTATGTGACATAGTGAGACGCCAGCCAGGGTGGCTAATGGAGTACTTGTACCACCCCTCCCAGCCCCACACAGCACAGCTGGCAGCTCTGGGAGACTCCTTCCCTCTGTACGAGGAGAGGGGAGGGAACAATAAAGAAGACTTTTTCTTACAATTTAGGTACCAGCTCAGCCACAGAAGAATAGGGCACCAGGCAGAATCCTGAGTCCCCCATTACATGCCCTAAATCCCAGATGACATTTCTAAACACTCCCTGGGCCAGAAGGAAAACCACTGCCTTGAAGGGGAGGACCCTATCCTGGCAGGATTCATCACCTGCCGATTAAGTAGCCCTTGGGTCCGGAATAATCAGCAGTGACAGTCAGGCAGTGTGCACCACAGGCCCTGGGGGAGACTCAGGCTGTGCTGGTTTCAGGTGTGATGCTGTGCATTTTCAGCTGTGGTGGCTCCTTCTGCTTTCAGAAAGGGGAAAGAAGAGTAAAGAGGATTTTGTCTTGCAGCTTGGGTACCAACTTGACCACAGTGTCGTAGAAAACAAGCAGGCTCCTGCGGTCCCCGATTCTAAGCCTTGGTTCCTGGATGACATTTCTGGATCTTCCCTGGGCCATAGGGAAGTCCACTTTCCTGAAGAGACAGACTCAGGATTAGCAGTATCTACTGCAAGCTGACTCAAGAGTCTTTGGGCCTTAAGGGAGCATTGGCAGCAGCCAGGCAGTACTCACTGTGGGCCCAGAGCAGTGGTGGCCACAGGATGAGGCTCCTCTGCCTAAGGAAATATGAGGAAAGAGTGGGAAGGACTTTGTCTTGTGTTTTGAGTACCAGCTCACTGACAGTAGAATAGAGCACCAGGATTCCTAAGGTTTCTAACTAACTTGAAGCCTTGACTCTCAGTTGGCATCTATGGGTCCATCTTTAACCGGGGGGAATTCACTGCCCTGACAGTAAGGAAACAAGCCTGGGGATTCACCACCTGCTGGTTGTAGAGACCTTGGGCTTTGAGTAAACATTAGCAGTAGCCAGGCAGTGGTCACTGTGGGCCTTAGGCAAGACCCAGCGTTGTGCTGGCTTTGGGTCTGACCTAGCACAGTCCCAGTGGTAGCAGCCACAGGTGTGTTTGTGTTATCACACTCACAGCTCTAGGCAGCTCATCACAGAGAAGGAGCCTGGAGAAAAGTAAGGAAAGAGAACAAAAGTTTCTGCCTGATAATCAAGGAAGTCTCCTGGGTCTTACACAAAACCATCAAGGCAAGACCTCTTTGCATCTGTGAGAGCCACAACACTACCGGGTTTGGGGTGCCCCCTAATGCAGATATGGCTGCAGTGACCAAAGATGTATATCATAATCATCAAGTCCCTTTGGATATGTGAAAAGCCTTCCCAAAAAGAACAGCTAGAACAAGCCCAGACTGAAAAAAAGAAAATAAAATAAATACCTAACTCTTCAAGGCCTACAAATATTTAACTCTTCAACACCAAAAAACATTCACAACTATCAAGGTCATCCATGGCAACATGACCTCACCAAATGAACTAAATAAGGCACCAGTAACCAATCCCAAAGAGAAAGAAATATATACCCTTTCATACACATAATTCAAAATAGATGTTTTGAGGGAGTTCAAAGAAATTCAGGATAACACTGGGAAAAATTCACAATTCCATTAGATACATTTTACAAAGAGATTGAAATATTTAAAAAATCAAATTTCAGGAGCTGAAAAATGCAATTGACATACTAAACGATGCATCAGAGTCTCTTAACAGGAGAATTTATCAAGCAGAAGAAATACTGAGCTTGAAGACAGGCTATTTGAAAATACACAGAGGAAACAAAAGACAAAAGAAGGATGCACACCTGCAAGATCTAGAAAATAGCCTTGGAAGGGCAAATCTGAGTTATCAGCTTTAAAGACAGAGTGATCAGGAAAGAAAGCAGAAATGAGATGAGAACAGAGAACTTCCTAAACATAGAGAAAGAAATCAACATTTCACTAAAAGACATTTATAGAATGCCAAGCATATTTAACCCAAATAAGATGACGTCAAGACGTTTAATAATCGAACTCCCAAAGGTCAAGCATAAAGAAAGGATCCTAAGCAGCAGGAGAAAA
This sequence comes from Cebus imitator, assembly GCF_001604975.1. Classification (NCBI taxonomy): domain Eukaryota; kingdom Metazoa; phylum Chordata; class Mammalia; order Primates; family Cebidae; genus Cebus; species Cebus imitator. Next base: position 3,262,970 of record NW_016107322.1, read on the forward strand.
GAGACAAATAACATGCAAAGAAACTCCAGTATGTCTGGCAGCAGACTTCTCAGTGGAAAGCTGACAGCCCAGGAGAGAATGGCAGACATATTGAAGTGCTGACAAAAAAATTATTTCATCCTAAAATGTTATATCCTGTAAAAATATCCTTCAAACATCAAGGAGAAATAAAGACTTTTCAGGGCAAACAAAAGCTGAGGGATTTCATCAGTGCTAGACCTTGACTATAAGAAATGCTAAAGGGAGTTCTTCAATATGAAACAATAAAGATATTAACAAGCAATGGGAAATTGTTTGAAGGTAGAAAACTCACAAGTAATTGTAAGAACACAGAATATTATAAAATAGTAATTGTAGTATGTAAACTACTCATATCTTGTGTAGAAAGACTAAAAGATGAACTGATGAAAAGCAATAACCACAACTTTCAAAACATAAGTATTGAGATTCAAGCCATAATAAATCTCTCCCAGTAAAAAAAAAAAAAAAAAAAAAAAAAAAAAAAAAAAAACCTGGGACATGATGCAATCAGCGATGAACTTAGCCCAAAATTTAAAGAACTAATACCAATCCTACTCAGACTACTCTGAAAAATAGAGAAAGAGGGAGCACCCCCAAATTCATTCTGCAAAACTGGTATTAACTTGATACAAAAAAAAACAGAAAAAGACACATCACAAAAAGAAAACTACAGGCCAGTATTCTTGATAAACACTGATGCAAAATTTTTCAACAAAATACTAGAAAACCAAATTCAATGACAGTTTAACATGATCATTCATCATAGCCAAGTGGGATTTATCCCAGGGATGCAAGGATAGTTCAACATATGCAAGTAAATTAACATGATACATCATATCAACAGAATGAAGGAAAAAAACATATGATCATTGCAACTGATGCTGAAAAAGCATTTGACAAAATTCAACATCCATTTATGATTAAAAAAAAAACTCCCAAAATCTTTCTATAGAAAGAGTACACCTTACCACAAGCTATGTATGACAGACCCACAGCTAGTTTTAAACTAAATGGGGAAAAACTGAAAGCCTTTCCTCTAAGATCTGGGACAAGATGAGAATGCCATTTTCACCACTGTTATTCAACATAGACCTGGAAATACTAGCTAGAGCAACAACACAACATAAATAAAGGTTATCCAAATTAGAAAGGAAAAAGTCAAATTATCTTTGTTTGCAGATGATATGAGCTTTTATTTGGAAACATCTGACTACACAAGAAAAATAGTAGAGCTAAAAATAAATTCAGTAAAGTTGCAGGATACAAAACCAACAGGCAAAAATCAGTAGCATTTATATGCCAGCAGGAAATTATCTGAAAAAGAAATCAAGAAAGTAATCCCATTTACAATAGCTACAAATAAAATAAAATACCCAGGAATTAACCAAAGAAGTGAAAGTTCTCTATAAGGAGAAGTAAAAAACTTTGATGAAAGAAATTGAAGAGAACACAAAATAAATGGAGATAGTCCATGTATGTGGATTAGAAGAATTATTCTGTTAAAATGTCCATACTACCCAAAGCAATCTACATATTCAAAGTAATGCCTATCAAAACACCAATGGCATTTTTCATAGAAATAGAGAAAATGGCCCTAAATTTTATATGAAACCAGAAAAGACCCAGAATGGTCAAAGCTATCTTGAAGGAAAAGAACAAAATTGAAGGAATCACATTACGTGACTTCCAATTATACTACAAATCTATAGTAATCAAAACAATATGTCACTAGCATACAAAGAGATACATAGACCAATGAAACAGAATGCAGAACTGAGAAATGAATCCATGCATCTACAGTGCACTCATTTTTGACACAGATGCCAAGACATACATTCAGAAAAGGGCCATCTTTTCAATAAATGATGCTGGGAAAACTGAATATCCATATGCAGAAGAATTAAACTAGACCTCTATCTCTCAGCATAAACAAAACTCAAATCAAAATAGATCAGTGTAAAGACAAGTCTAAGACCTCACACTATGAAAATACCAAACGAAAACATTGGGGAAACCCCAGGGCATTGGTCTGGGCAAATTTTTTTTGACTAATATCCCACAAAAACTGTTAAGCTACACAAAAATAGACGAGTGGGATCACAGCAAATTAAAAACCTTCTGCATAACAAAAGAAACAATTAACAAAATGAAAAGACAACCCTCAGAATGGGAGAAAATATTTGCCAACTACCTGTCTGACGATGAATTGATAATCAAAATACATAAGAAGCTCAAACGACTCTATAGGAAAAGCATAATAATCCAATTAAAAATGAGTAAAAGATCTGAATACACATTTATCAAAAGAACACATAAAATGGAAAAAAAAGGTATATGAAAAAATTCTCAGCATCACCAATCATCAGAAAATGCCAAATCAAAACTACAATAAGATGTCATCTCATCCTAGTTAAAGTAGCTTTTATCCGAAAGACAGGCAATAACAAATGCTGGCCAGGATAAGAAGAAAAGGCCACCCTCATATACGGTTGGTGGGAATTTATGTTAATGAAATCACTATGAGGAACAGTTTGGAGATTCCTCAAAAAAATAAAAATAACACTACCATATAATCCAGCAATCTCACTGCTGGGTATATACCCAAAAGAAAGGAAATCAGTATATCAAAGAGATACCTGCACTCGCATGTTTGTTACAGCACTATTTACAATAGCCAAGATTTGAAAGCAGCCTAATTGTCTTTCAACAGATAAATAAATGAAGAAAATGTGGTACATATACAAAATGGAGTACTATTCAGCCATGCAAAGAATGAGATCTTGACAATTGCAACCGCAGAGATGGAATTTCAGATCATTATGTTAAGTGAAATAAATGAGGTACAGAATGACAAACTTTGCAGGTTCTCACTTCTTTCTGAGACTTAAAAATTAAAACAATTGAACTCATTGAGACAGAGTGGAAGGATGGTTACCAGAGGCTGGGAAAGGTGGTGTGAGGATGTGAGGGAAGAATGGATGGTGAATGGATTAAAAAATATAATTAAATAGAATTAATAAGATCTACATTTGATAGTTCAGCAGGTTGCTACAGTCAACAATAATTTCTTGTACATTTCAAAATAACTAAAGGAGTATCATTGAATCATTTTAGTACAAAGAAAGAATAAATGCTTGAGAAGTGGTACCTCATTTACCGTGATGTGATTATTGTGCACGTATGCCTGCATCAAGATATCTCATGTATTCCATACATATATGCATCTACTATGTACTTACAAAAATAAAAAATTAAGATGTTTTTATACTAATTTTCATTTTACAAATGTGCTCTCAGTTCCTCAGGTAGCTTCCATGAGTTAAAGCTTTCATAATTTCTCATTCCCTTCAAAAGCTACATGTCCTAACTTCTAATTACTCAAAAATCTCCCTTCTGCCCTGATACATCTAAAAAGTGCATTACAACTACATTGAACGAAAATACCACTCCCACGAACAGGCACACAGAGATGAAACATATATGTATTAGTGCAGGGATCTTCAGTATCTTAAAACAGGGCATCAGATTTATTCATTTTAATTAATATGGGATATTAAAATAATTGTGCAATGGTAATATTTTCCAAAGTCACACTTGTTTATCAAAAAAATTTGTAAGGTGTAGAAAATCAGGATGTTTTAATGGTATTTTATTAAATTGCTTTAGGTTTTAAATTGCCCTTTCACAATTTTCACCTATATTTTTACTATTATCAGAAGATTAGATTGATGATGATTAAGGAAAATAAAAATATAAGTATTTGTACTTTCATGCTCAGATAAGTAACTGTTCTCACTATACACACACACACATAAACACACACACACAATCACATGAAGAGAGAGAGAGACAGAGACATATATTTTATTAAGAAAGCAAAATCAGGCCAGGCATGGTGGTTCAGCCCTTTGAGAGACTGATGCGGGTGGATTACGAGGTCAGAAGTTTAAAACCAGTTTGGCCAATATAGTGAAACCCCATCTCTACTAAAAATACAAAAAGTTAGCCGAGTGTAGTGGTATGTGCCTGTAATCCCAGCTACTTGGGAAGCTGAGGCAGGAGAAACAAGTAAATCCGGGAGGCGGAGGTTGCAGTGAGCCGAGATCACACCATTGCACTCCAGCCTGGGTGACAGTGTGAGACTCTGTCTCAAAAAAAAGAAAAAAAGCAAAATCAGGCAAGGTCTCCAGAATCTTCATATCTGTTCTAATTGCCATTATTTCTCATAGAAACAAATATTTTTCTTCTGAAACATAATCGTCTCTTAAAGGAAAAATTGTATATCTAATCATGGAATAGAGATCAGAAATTTGGTATTTCTGATACCAAATGTATGCTTTTTTCTTTATCTTTTTTTTCTTCCTCATACCAGCCAATTTTCTAATTCTCCAGACATCAAATAGGTGCCCTATAACTTAGTTCAAATCTGATGCAATCTACCAGAGTCAGTGTCCTGGTAGTTAGCGTCAGACTTCACCAGTTTAAAGACTCATTCCCGTAAGACGGCCCTCATGTCAGATGCCAGTCACACATAATGGGACTCCACGGGCCCACGCTTCTTTCCAACTTGGCTACAAAGTCAGAGGTTCCTCTCTCTCCAGGGGAACAAAACATTGTTGGAAAAATAGGAAGAGATATAAAAACTTTATAAATTACAGATTCATGATCTCTAATTTAAATTTGATTTTTGTTGTTGGTCATTGATATTTTCATTAATCTCTCATTGTCCCACTTAAATTCTCATTTCTTCTCATGCCATAATCTTCACCCTCATTAAGCTGAGGTCATTTCCTAGTTTATTGAGAAAAGAGTGAGATAATCTCTCATTAAATAGCTCATTAACTCTCATAATATTTTCCTCGATATATAAGTAACCTTTACTATCTCTTTTATTCCTACCTACTATATGACTGAGAGAGAGAAAGAACACTCTCAAAATAAATACATATTTTTTTCTATTTCAGTAAGAAACTGATTTTTCCTCTCTCTTTCCAAACACATTTTACTTCCCCATTACTGTGTTTACAACTCTAGTACTTTTTTTCCTTTTATTTTACAAAGACAAATAAGTTAACAGTCATTATTTACTCTTCCAGTATTTTAAACTGGAATAGTAATCAATATTTCTATACTTTCTGTTACTTTTTTCTTTGAAATGTCACTCTTTTCTCATAACCTTGCATTAGAATGATAGCAATGATATAAAAATAAATAGATCTACCACACTGTTAATTTCTAGAAAAGGAGTCATTAGCAAACCAGACATTTTGTGGAGTTTCTTAGAAAATAGAGGAAGAAGTAGTAATGGAATAAATGAGAAACATGGGTTAGAGGGAAAATTGCAATCTACACGATGCGTAGGAGAAGCCACTGTGCATATTATAAGTGTTTCCTGGCTGACGTTTTTAGAGAATTAACTATTTTGAAGAACATGAGTGTTTAGTTTCTTCTAATGGAGGCACTTAAAAGACAAAACAGTTTGTACTGGCCTGTGCCCCAGCTTGCTATTTTAAGGGAAAGATTACTAGTATCTCTAAGTGTTTTATAACCTATATTTGAACTTGACGTTTCAAGGTAGCTCCTATGCAGTGGGCTTGCACTCAAGGTATGAAGTCTTTAAGACTGGAATTGTCTCATGAAAGGCTTGGGAACATTAAGAGAGAAAGGTTCACTCTTCTTGTTCCCCTTTTATTGCAATAAAATACACACAACATAAAATTTACCATCTTCACCATTTTAAGTGTACAGTTGATAGTATTAAATAGATTTATAAAGTTGTACAACCATCATCCATCTCCAGAACTCTTTTCATGTTGTAAAACTGAAATTCTACACTGGCTAAATAATAATCCTCCATTCCCACTGACCCCAATTCAGCCACTGGCAACCACTATTCTGCTTTCTGGCTCTATAATTTTGAATACTTTACATATCTCCTATACATGGAATAATATACTATACATCTTTTATGTGTGTGTGATTAGCTTACTTCACTTAGTACGATGTCCCTAAGGATAATCCATGTTGTAGCATAGGTAGAGTTTCCTTCTTCTCTTTTAATGCTGAATAACATTACATTGTATTCATATACCCATTTTGCTTGTCCAGTCATTTAACAATGATCACTTGGGTTGCATCCATGTTTTAGCCATTGTGAATAATGTGGCTATCAACATAGGTGTCCATTCCTAAACTTCAAAATTTACAACAGACTCTTAACAGGTTGACAGCACTATTCTTTCTTCCTCTCTCAATGTTAGAAAATCAGACTGGAATTTCTAGGCACCAATGGCACATTAGGCTCCAGAGGATGTTAAAAGTGAAACATAAAGAAACAAAATAATCATGGGCACAATTTGTAACATTAAACAATAATTTCTAGGAATTGTGTTCAACTGTCAGTACTTTTTAAATTTTCTCAAGTGATTCTAATGTTCACTTGGGGTTCAGACCCTCTGATTTAGGTAATTCAGTGGTTTCACCTGTAGTTTCAGTGGGGAACTTAACACATTTCTCTGCAGGAGCAATGTGCAAGACTGCCCATCTTTTTGGAGTTAGATTTCAGTAAAGTGGCCAAATGTTTTCTACAGAGTGGTACAACGCAAGGTGCAGGAAAGTAGTAGTTCAGCATTTGCACTGAAACAAATTATCTGCGACATTCATTTTCAAAGAATGTAACAGTATCAACTGGACAATGAAAAAAGCAACAGCCACTGAGAGCAAAGTAAACCTTTCTCATTTATAAAGAAGGTACCCTGCACTCACGGGAAATTATATGAATAATTTAAGTGAGATTATATAGCTACTCATCATTCTGGACACACTTTGACATATCCTAACTACACAAATCCATCTTTTATAAATGTAAGATCTGTTCATTATTCTCTATAAGGCATATTTCTTGTTTATATATTTTAAAATCTCAAATCTGTAATTTTTTTGCTTAAATTATCACAAAATCTTTGGAGATATTTTTGTTTTTTGAAATTAACATGACAAACTGCCATTTCATAGATGTATTCTCTAAGATTTTCTCAGGAGAGGCTTGTTATGGAACAGGTACCGAGGGAGAATATGGAGCATCTATATTTTGGGTGATTCTGTAGAAAACTGTGCAATAGAGAAAATGTGAGTGACAACGAAAAAGTTCAGCAAACCACAGGGGATGTTGACTCTGAAACTTTTAATGTCCACTAGGTTTAAGTCACAAGTTGAAATGTGTGTTGTGGCTGGGCGTTAGCCCTGAGTAAAAAGTCCCTTTTAGAATCTAGAAATTATTCTTACAGAATGCTTTTGTCAATTAAGGATACATTTGGCAGAACATAACAGAAGTTTCAAATAACACTGGCTTTAAAACAGGAGAATTCTCTTTCTCATGGCTTACCAAGAAATCTCGAGATAAGCATATGATGACAGTCGCTCAGGAGCTCACTGATGTTAGGATCACACCCTCTTCAGCTATGTTGGTGGTTTCAAGAAGGCTTCTGGACCTCCAGGCAGTAAAACAGAGAAAGAAAAATGATGTGGTAGTACTTTCCTTGAAAAATGTTGTACCTCATTATATATAGCCTTATTAAATAAGATAGTGGAGTTTGGGAACAGAATTAGAACACTAGTCTGTTGTATGGAATATAGAATAAAGAAACATAGTCTTAATTTGATTGTTATCAGAGGGGACATTAATAATCAGTGGTTATAATATAGACTTCATAATAAAGGATGCAAGGCTTCTAGCTCCACCTTAAGGCACAGGCAAAAAACCAAATTCAGGTGGACCAAATACTTAAATGTGAAAGGTAAATTACAAAACTTAGAGGACAATAAGAAATATCTTCACAATTTTGAAACAGCAGATGATTTCCCAAAAGAAACAAGCACACAAAATATAAATACGTTGATAAATCTATCAACATTAAAATTGCAAATTTCTGTTGCAAGTTAAAATTGCATATATCATAAAAAGAGTAAAAATACAGCCGTTCCCCCTTGATTTCCATGGAAAATTTTTTCCAGGATGTGCTTTCCCATTCCTTCTGCAGATATTACAATTCATGGATGCTCAACTCAATTATATGAAGTTTACATATAGCCTACTATGCATTCTCCTGTATACTTTAAATTATCCCTAGGTTAACTTGCAATAACTAATACAATGCCTACATATCATTTCACTTACATGAGCTCAACACGGTATTTAGTGTGTGACAAATTCAAGTTTTGCTTTCTGAAATTTTCCAAAATTTTATTTGAGTATTTTGGATCTGCAATCGATTGAATTCATGAATGCAGAACCCAGGGATATGAAAGGCTAAATGTACCATTAGTAAATCAGGATAAACTATATTAATCAAATAACTGATATACCATTAATATCTACATTATAGAAATATTTTAAAACTCATACAAATTTTAAAAAAATAATAAAAAGACAACCAGAGAGGAAAAAAGGCATGCATCATGAACTGAGATCCCATGGAAGAGACAGGAATAGTCTATAAGCTTTTGACACTAGTAATACCAAGAAAAATACAATCTAAAATTAAAATTAAGTGTCATTTTTAAGTAATTGAAGTTGGTAGAAAACTAGAAGTTAGATCATGGAAACTGTGAAGGAGGTAATGAAGGAATCGATCTGTTGCTCACTGCTGGTTCATGTGAAAGTGGAGCATTTCACTTTCGAGGAAGTTTGATGTACCTAAAGTCTTAGTTCAATAAAGGGTGAAGGAAATAGGGAAGTGAGGAAGGAAAAGGGGAAAGCAATGTAGAGCAGCACTGAAACCTCCCAGGAAATATTGCTGTTTGCTTGGTGAAGTAAATGTTCCCTGGGGAAGTTTTATGAACCCACTACACTGAAGAAAAGGCTATTAAGAGATACAAAGTGTGAGAAATGTGTTCTTTTAAGCCTTGTCACCTGCCTTTTCTTGGTCAAAAGGCATCTCAGTCCGTACTAAATCTGAAACACTTCAGAGCAGTAGAAAGTCCCCTCAGACATTGGACGATCAAGTTGGATTAGTCCCAAAACCACTAGCTAAAATGGTAACTACCAAGTAGAGCACAATGGAAGTTTTTAGACATGAGGTGATGACTGAGGTTCTCCACTGAACAAGTAGCCAAGGTTCTGACATCGGTTTATTTCAGCCCTGTTCATCTACTAAAGTTAAATATATGCAGCCCAGCAACTCCAATTATAGATAAACTCATCTGTTTATAATCTAGGAGTTATGTACAAAGGAACTTTACTTAGAAATAGCTGGGGTTAAAAACAAGAGGTGACAAACCAAACAAAAACCCCTTCACACCCCTTGAATGAATGTCAAGAGTAGACAGAACATAAAATGCAGACAAAAAAGAGAAAACTGTAGTTACAGATATCAACCTGAAGAAATGTCACAAAACCAATATTGGACCAAACAACCAAATCACAAAACATTGCATACAACATGACTGTATTTAAATACAAAGTTCAAAATTGCTAAACTATAAATATTTCTAAATAAAATTTTCTAATATAAATAGGTTTTCATTCATGGAATGAGAACAGTAGCTACAAATGAAAAATGTCCTACAAGGAGTTTCTGAGATACTAGGAATATACCACTTAAGATAGATAGTGAACATTTGAGTGTGTATTATATTATTACTTATACTAATTATACAGTTTATAAATTATTCATTTATATAAACACCTCACAAAACCAAACACATTACATAGTTATCTAGAATAGTCAGTGAAGGGATTCATGTTGCTTATATTTAAATAATGCTTTATTAGTTTGACATGTAATCATGTTAGAAAAATAATTATTTAAACAAAAACTAGACAATTATAATGTTTTTCTTCATCTTTTTTTTGTATTACATCGAAGTCTAAATAAACATAATTCTAATTCTTTGGAGAAACATTGGAAAGCAATAGTAAGAGTACTCTGGTTACCTTTTGATTGTTTAGACTTTGGGAAATAGCTTGACCCTCCAAATACACTTAGGAACTAACATTTTGTTTTAACAATAAATTCTTCAGATATCCTATTTGAAATGAGTTACATTGCTATCGTTTCTTTGCCAGTAAAGCAAAATATAATTGCATAATCCAAATTGAATAGTTGGAAAATATACAAAAAGAGTAATTTGGATTAGCTTATTTGAGAATAAAATAGAATTCTATTTCCTGTTTTTTTCATTTAAGCTTCTCAGTTTTACATTTCACCTGCTACTGGACACATTGGTCATAATTGGGATAAGACAAGCAGAATGCTTTTAGACAGATAGTAATTGATTGATTTGACAAACAATTAAAAGTATGACAGCTCTATTAAAGTTGTTATTTTAAATAAAATAATTGACAAATACATTCAAGACATTCTTCCTGTCATGTGAAAATATCATAAAATTAAATAAGACATTAAATAATAAAACAATAAAAGAAAGGGTAACATCATTTACACTATAGGTCACTATGTTCCATGGATACTAAGTATAAAGTGTGAACAAGCCTTGATTCACAGAGTAGAGGCAAATCATGCAATACTTTGCAATTTCCCCTATTAATTCTATGTTGGTGAATTTATATTTATCTTTAAAGATTAAATAAATAATATACATGCTAATTCTGATACATAGTTCATGTTTAATAGCCATATTCCTTACATTAAATAAAATATTATAAAATGAAATGGTAAACAGCAGTGAATAATTACAAATCAAATTAATCCTTTTCTATTTCTTCAAAGCATTAGACTTATGTTTATTTAGATTTCAAGTTGATTTTTAAAACCTAAGAAAATTGTGGCAATCTACTAGTTTGATAAGCTAATATATAAGTTAATTAATAAATTAAATATACAACACTACTAAAACATTTTAAATTAAGGGAACACATAGGAAATTTAAGTCTATCAAAACAAATGACAAGTCAAGTCTAATTAGTTTCACTTTTATACCTTCGTCTTCTGTTAGTCACAGCATTTTTGTTGATGTAGCTCACATATTCGTATATTAAAAGAGAAATAAACTATTGAAAACAGAAAAACAAAATTTATTTTTCATACTACTTACTTTCAGCTATATGTGGTAAAGGAAATTGATATTATACAGTTATACATGAAGGTCACTACCTCAAATGGACATTTGATAGTTGTCAAATTTCATGTTACTCTTTTTTACAATGATATTTTCATCTTTACTTATGCATTCAAAGACTTTTATTCAGTTACTAGCATACTTTGTAAGCAGCATAAATTTTATCTGCCACTTTCTAGCCATCTCAAATGAACAATCTAAGAAAAAGGAGTTTTTTCTAAGTAACTACTGATTCAAAATCATCTCTTACACACTCATCCCTTTGCTGACCTAATTGCTCCTCAAAACTTCTATAATGTAGAAATTTTAGTGCTGACCCTCATTATAAAAAATAATGACCAAAGGTAATGTGTGTACTACAATTTTTTCAACTATAAATCCAAGTAGTATTTCTACTGGAATATGATACAGTGTATGAAGAAGTCATCATAAGTAATTAACTAAAACTAAAATAAAAACTCTTTAAAAATGATTCTATGTTTGCTGAAAGCAAGCATAAAAACGTTTAACTTGTGTAGAATGGGTGTTTTTTGTTGTTATTGTTGAAATGATAGCAAGAGAGAAAAGATATTTTAAGGCAGATTCCTCAAACTTCATCCTACTGAGAAAGCTTGGATTTCTTTATTTTTCTATCCTGGTGATGTTTCCTTAAAGAACACAAATAGACAGCACTTACATGATTTCTCCTTCCAAGCAGAAAATATCTTGCCATTTTATTTCACTGTTGATGTGCAGCTGTTTTTAGCATTGTAATGAAATGACAAGGATGAAGGTATGCAACGCTGCACAGTATGAATTCAGCAATGGAGATGAGTATTTGTTCAGCTTTTTATTCGCAATCTGCATTCATGTGCTAATGGATTTTCCTCTTACTAATAGCTACATGGAAATTCTTCTGTGAAATGGTCTAGGAAACACTTTATAATCAGAGGTTTCAAGATATAAATTATATGCAGAGATCTTAATTATATTTTACCTCAATTTTAATTTAATTTCACCATTAATACATCCAACTGGTTAAATAACTAAAATAAAAAGGCATGCACTGAAAAGTCAGCCACTCATTTCTGTGCACAACAGCACGTTTTCCCAACATTGACAACTCTCCCACCGTAACACACCCAATAGAACCCTGTGTCTTAGGATTTCTATTTTCTTCCACCAATTTTTTAAAAAGTATATGTAATAAAACACAAGGATACATTCTGTTTTCCTCTTTTCCTCAATAAAACACACAACTCTGTACATTATTCTGCTTATTTCACTCAATATAATATTTGGGACCTCTCTATGCCAAAACAGAAAAGGCATCCTCATTGTATGTTATTGTATTTTTTTGTATAGATTTGAATAAATTAATTAATTCAAATATAACCAGAACTAAGCATATCAATATTGGGAATAACACAGTTATTCCCAATGTTTTGTTAATACAAGCAATTCTACAACAAATATTTTTGTGTTAATAGCATTCCATGCATATGATTGCATCTTTCATGTGAGTTATCAGATATGCATACATGAGAAAATGTTACAGATATTTCCAAAAGTCTACAGGCATTTTCAATCCTAAGAATTGTACCAAGTTGCACACACATATTTGATATATTAAAGTGGTTGTTTCTCTAGAGCCTTGCAAAGTAAGTGTATTATTAAAAATTTTCTTTGTGATCATTTGGATATATCAGTTATTCTCTATCATATTAAATATAAGACAATATGTACGTATACACATGTATAAATTATAATTGTCAAGATTCTCTGACTATGCTGCCGTGAAATTCACTTGGTCTTTGTATATCTACATAACTTCAAAAATAAATTAATACAATATTGAGCTGGGCATGTAGATGGGTAGGATTGCTTGAGCTCAGGAGTTCAATATAAGCCTGAGCAACACAGAGAAACCTTGTCTCTACTAAAAACTTTTTTAAAAAATCAGCTGAATGTGGTAGCCCACCTGTAGTCCCAACTAATGCCACTGTACAACAGCCTGGGCAACAAAGCGAGAACCTGTCTCAAAAAAAGAAAAATTAATACAATGTTATAACTCAAAAAAGGAAAATAAAATAACATTTTAAGAATCTTTGTGTTTCAATACGTAAGTACACAGATGTGTCTATATAAGAAGTTATATCATTAGAAATGTATACAAAGCAGAACGTATGTCCTGCCAAAGAAGAGTTGTGTGGGTAACTCAGATATCTCCTATGGAGTTTGTGTGGTTGATGTGACATTGCAAACTATGAACAGCTCTTGATAAAGTTGCAAAAAAAATTCAACATTTCTATTTATTCATAAGGTAAAGTTATGTTACTAGGATGCTGAATATAATTTGAATACCATTTTTTGTGTAATTTGTGAAAATATATAAACCTAATAGAGGTTCTGGGCTTATAAAATTGTAAACTCTTTTTAACACACCAATGTCTGGCAAGACATTTGAAAATTGTGTGGGACACGAGCTTTTTTTTTTCTCTTTTGTGTATCATGGCACTTACTACAGGGACTGTACATCAGTGTTCCTATCTTCTAAACAGCTGAATTCCCCTAAAAAACTCCCCGAATTTCTAATGTTCTACATTGGTAACTAGAGCTAGTATGATAGATGAAAATAGTATCTTAATGGAATATTAGCTTTTCTTTATTTTAAGAGTAAACTTGGTATTTTTATAGGCTTACACCCCGCCTGTGTATCCTTTTTCTGTGATCTGTATATTTACCACCTTTACCTGTATTTATTGAGTAATGTTTTACTATCAATTTCTGTATGATTTCTGTAGAAAGTAGATATCAGATATTTCTGGTTCAAATTGCAAATATTTCCCAGTTTTGTTTGTTTGTTTCAATCCTAACTGTTTTCTTGGGTATCTTTTTTTTTTTTTTTTTTTTTTTTTTTTTTTTTTTTTTTTTTTTTTTTTTTTTTTTTTTTTTTTTTTTTTTTTTTTCATATTATTTTTCTAACTTTTTCAGTTCTGTAGGCTATTTGTTTTCATTGTTATTTGATTACCAATAAGACTATTAAAATTTGTTAATTTGAGCTGTATCCTCTATGTATTGTGTTTATTTCTAATGTGTTCTAAAAGTCTGAAACCTTAATTAATATTGCCTTTCGGACGACAGAATTGCTTAGAAAACACTTTGAAATTTCTGTAAACAAGAAGTGTTTTAATTGTGTATTTTGTTGTAAATTTCTAATTACATGCACTATAATAAGAAAATATTTTCCATGCTACTTCTACCTTTTAATGTTATTTAGGACTTCTTTATAACCCACTACATAAGAACACACCACACAAAACTCTATCAATACATAGATAGATGTTGTTAAATATATAGATACAGATGCCTAATACATTTATTATTAAGTTTGCATCATTGCAAGTGTATCTCCTCAGTCTGACATTTATTTATATTATGTGTATCAATCACTATACCCAATAAAAACAGTAACATATTTTCTCTTCTATAACCCACCTTCCACTCTTCTGCTGACAATTTTAGTTACTAATATTAGGCTTTGCATGTTCACCTACATAATGTGAAATATCCTATATTTTTATTACTCTATTTAACTCTGTTTTCAGGAATTGAACATTTATATATTTATAAAATTTAGTAATAATAGAATTAAGTAAACAATGTAAATGGAGAAAATCTAAATATATATGCTAGGGACTTTTAAACTTTAAAGTTTTAGAAATAGCAATGAAACTTCAGTTTGCATTTTAAAACTACTTTTCTCTTTGCCTATATGTAGATTGTATCTTCATGTATTTTTTTAAATATCTATACCATTGTATAATGATAGTTCATGTACCTGATCCTGCAGTTGAGATGTTCTCATTCATACTGATTTCTTAGTGGTTTGATGAATATTGGAACCCTCACATGGATCTTTATGTATCATCTCCAGAATAGGGTACTTCCAGCTGTTTCATTTACATTTATCCCAAGAAATAATGCAATTTCTTATTTTTATTTTTTTCTCAAGGAGTAACAGTGGACTTTCATTCTGGGCACTGAAGCACCTTCTATTTTGCGACTAAAACACTCTCATGTGCCTTTGCCAAAATACAATTATTTCTACTGGATTTTGTTGTTGTTAATCAGCAGTGTAGCTTCAGGTGCAGTGACTGTCAGGACTAAAATCAGTGGGCTCTGTCACTTCATAGTCTTCCTTCCTTCTCTTTCTTCCTAATGACTTCATTGAGGTATATTCTACAAGCATTTAATTTTACCACTAAGAATTTAAACTGTCCACATTGCATGAGAAAATAGTTTCTGAGGTTTTAGTAATGGCATAAATATTTCTTTTTCACTTAGTGTGCTAAGATTTTTCTGAGGATATACTAAGGATCAAAATAACTCCTAATTTTGAGTCAGTGACCTAAATATGGCATTTTATTTAGTTTGCTTAACTCACAAAACAAATAAACCTTATTTTACAGAGGCTGTATGTGTCTTGGAGGTACATTTTGAAACACATTCATAATATTCCAAATATATACTGCTTGTTCACATTTATAGCTGTCTCTTTGTAGAAGAGAGATCCATAATCATCACATTGAGATTTTAAAAAAGAAAGATAAAGAGCAAAACCCAGGAAACTTCACACTAACAAGTAATTGGAAATAGAATTTGAATGTTTTCCAAACAGACTATTGTAGCTTTTCGTATATACTGCAAAGATTTTCGTTAAATGGGTTCCTTGGTAATAAATTGTATATTTACTAGGGCTTTGTTTGCAGTATCCCTATGAGATGATACATCAAGTTCAAAGACATCAATAAAAGTGACTTTAATATCCAGGAAAATACTGACACAGCTGTTTGTTTTCTAGCAGTGCCAGTGACTCATAAATGAAAAAGTAAGGCAAGCATACCTTGGGCAAAGTGGCTATATTATCCTCTCTATGGCTCTAATACCAGTAAATCAGTTCCTGACTTCAGATTTCTTAAAAATTTTCTCTGCTAGTTCCAGACAATGTTCAAGTCTGAAACAATAACACCAGCAACAACTTTATTTGCCATATAGGTGATATTTCCAAGTTGAATGCAGTTTACTAAGAATTCTTACAGTATTGAATAATGCAAGAGTTTTTAATATGTTATTATTAAAAAAATGTTTTCTCCAGCTCTCAATTGAAAGAGCCAGCCAATTAGAAATTCAATCAAGGAAAACAAGCCTTAAAAACACAGAGATGAATGATATTTTGAATTTAATCTGTCACTTACCAAAAAAGTCAGCATTTTTGTGTATTTGTCTTTACAAAATTTCTATTATATTTATAGAGGTGGAATTTATTGCCCCATGGGGAAAAAAAAGACCATTTTTTAAGTGGTCATGGAGTTGTAAATTAAGCCTGAACAATAAAAGTCTCAGCTCTCAACCTAGAATTAAGGATATACTATTATATTTTTAAGTGAAACATATTCCTCATGTTCAACTTAACTCAAGGCTATGTAACTATGCCAAAAAGAGCTTGCTTCTATAAGTTCTAGAAGAAACTTATCCCTTTGTTAGTTTTACAGAAATTTCTCCCCACTCCATCAAGTGCTCATACTATGTCTTCCATCCAAGAGTATATTTCTCAGCTATCTTCTTAAGTTTGCATGACTTTTGAAAATTTATCCTTTTTAATTTCAACTCAGTTTTACTCTTTGTCTCTAAAAAAAAATCAAATAAAAACACTTTGTATTAGTCATTATTTTATTATTAATTTTTCAGGAAAAATGAATAAATTGCCTCAATAAATTTGCCCTTAATTTTAAAAAACAGTAACTTTCTATGCCTGCTTTTGTTAATAAAACAGCATATAAAAAGAGAAATTTGTTTTCCAGACTAACTTAGTTTCCTGTACCATTTTGTCTCTTTATGCTGTCCATAGTGAGATGTACTTCTCTGTTTTTTGTTTTTCTGGTCAGTATTTCTTTCTCTATAGATTAAATGATTGAATATGGATTTATAGTTTAATGTGCAAATTATTTCCAGATTTCCAATCTTCCAAACATATTTTTAATGAGATGCTTTGGTGCTTGCTTGTGAAGTGCAGCTATCTTATAGCACTTGGGTGTGGAGATGCTTTTACAGCATCATGAAATCAAAACCCATAGAAGCTACATCATCTGCCTGCATAACAGTACGTTTTTCTTATCACTGTTCTTGTAGTCATGCATTGTACCCTACAAAGGTCTTGAAAATCATCATGAATAAAATCATTGTGATTGTGAATATCAGTCTTAGTGTAAGATAAATTACGTTGGCATCAAATACTTAATTTTAAATTTCTCTAAATATTTATTGTAAGACAGTGCCTTGTGTTTAATGGTATCTTTTGTTTCATTTGTAACAACATGTGCTACAATACAAGGAAGCATATTTGTGTATATTTTCTAAGGAGAGTCAGAACTGATGAGATTATTGTGTTAGAGAGGAAAAGCTTGTCACTGAATTATAAATTCCATAATTTGATCTGTCTGATTCTCTTTCTTAATATTTCTCAGTGAAGGAATATTAAAAATTTCCTTTCACCCCCTGGATCTGAGTGTTCCGTATCAGTCACATTACTGGCAGACTTTTTACTGTTTTAAAACACTGAAGCTCTAGGAGCACTGTATCTAAACAGAAAAATCAAGAAACACTGAATCTTCATCTATTTCTGTTCAAAAAATTTCTGTCATCAAATGTCCTTTTTCTTGGAAGCTTAATATAAAGACATCAATATGCACAGTTGTCACTTTGTAACTTCCATATTTTTTACGTACAAAATCAAAGTGATTTATCTGTAGACACATTTCAGAAAGCAGCTATAGAAGATAAATTTACCCACATAGATATTAAAAAAAAATACAAGCCTTTTATTGTTAGGTTTTCAACAAAGAGACAGATTATAAATCTACCATTATATTTAAGCTTTTTCAATATTCAGACATCAAATTTGAAATTATACTATATTTTACAGTGATGAGTGTTTAGGACATTTCTTACACAATAGATAATTTCAAACCTCTGTCTTTTAATATTTAATTGTATTGACTATTCTGAGAATTCATTTCCATCCATATTTATCTATCAATGTCAGTTTCTAATGTAGAATTGTCTTAAAATAGTAATACCAAAAATTTAATTTGTTGTTAATATGTGTCACATGCATTTCTCATTTGATCTTCAATTCCATATAGTTTGAATGTGGATATTATTATTCCCATTTCATGCATAGAGAAACACACTCAGAAAAGCATTGTAAGTTACCAATGTCTCATAATTTAAAAATAGAAACATCACATTTTGGCCCAGGTCTATTTGACATTGTAAGTTCTAACATTTTCTTAATCATCCAGTAAAAACACAAATATTAGTTAATGTGCACATATTTTAATAACGCATATGAAATCAATTATTCATTTTGTTGTCCATATAATACTTTAAATAAAATCCAAAAATGTTTCCATGTTCTACAAGATGCTGCCAGTCTTCTTTCTTAGTTTAATCTATTCTCGCTCTTCTTGCTCTCTGCATTTAAAACACACATTTACCTTGTATTTCCTTAATATTCTGTGTTCTTTGCTCTTTCACAGACTGCTTCCTAGAAGTAGAGCAGCTTTTCCTTTCTCACTCACTCTCTGCCTGGTTATTTCTTACTCATTATTCAGTTTTTACTCAAACATTTCTGTGCCTAAAATATCTCTCTGTCTCAGATTACATCATCTGATGTATATATGAGCGCAATGGAAAGTTTGCTCTGCAATTTTCACAGGTGATAATTACATCCTTATTAGTGTAATTATTCTTTTGAATTTTGTTTGTTACTTAACTGCCGTTTTCTTGTGGGCATAATGTGAGTCGATGCTGTTTCATTATTGTATCCTAAATGCATAGCATTGTTTCTCAAACATAGCAGATAATCAATTATTAATGAGTGAATGCATGAATAAATAACTCCAATTCCAACTGTTTTTGGAGACACCCCCCTTCACATGGACTAGTAGTAATATTAGCCTTTTCAGGGAGTTTACTTTCAAAATATTGTTTAAAATCCCTAGAGGACTTAGGTATGAACAGAGATTGAGAGAAATTGTGAGGCTGGACTCTTAAATGTCTAGTTTCAACAATACTTGAAAGAAAAGTATACCAATGCTATTTGTTTGAACTTTCACTAAACATCCACCCCCACATTCTCAATTCTACCTGTGGAAACGATATTGTGCCATTAATACTTCCATATCTGGTAGAATAAGGAAATAGGTACCTATCTATCTATGATACTGATTACTTTTCTTTGAAAATATAGCAAACCACTTCAAAGGGAAAAAAAAAAAAAGAATTTCTCTCTCTCTCTGTTATTGTCTACAAGTAGAGTGGCCTACATAATGAAACCTCATACATTATGCTTCATGATAAATAAACTTTGAAGAATGTAAAGCTATTGCATCATGATGTGAGCAGAGGGAACATTCAGAAGACAAGTAAATAGCCTTGGGAATTTAAATATGATAACAAAGGATTGGAAGATAAAAATAGAGAGAATAGCCCAGGAAATAGAATGAAATAACAGAAAGGTGGAAAATTGGCTAGAAAATATTTTGGGCTTAAAAATTATGAACAAATAAAGGCGGTAAAACAGATTAAAACAGAGGGCTAATGATACAGGTACAAAGAATAGAAAAAACAGAGGACTAATGCTATATGTTAGCAAGAAAGTTTTTCTGAAGTGAAAGATACTAGTCTCCACCTTTAAAGAACCCATATAGTGCCTACAACGATAAAATATAAAAGGATATTTTTGTAAACATTATTAACATCCAAGATAAAAAGATGACCAAGGTTATGAGAACTTACAAACAAACAAAAAATGTTGTTAAAAACAAAGAATTAAAAATGAAAATAGGGTGAGACTTAACAGCAAGACCAAAAGGTAGATGCAAGGGAGTAGAGCCTTCGAAATTCTGAATGACATGGTTACCAGAGCATCAATTTAAATCTAGCCAAACTCTAATAAATACAAAGTTGCAAAAACACATTTAGATATTTAAATTATGAAAAGGAAAAAAAAAGGTTCTAAAGAAGATACTGGAAAAGAAGGTAGCTTTAATCAAAATGAGAAAGAANAACACATGGAATCCAGGAAATAAGGTGTCTAACCAAAAAGAAGGCAGAGACAGTTTTTAGAATAATGGCAAAGACAAAAAAGAAATCTCAGGATGACCATTGTATGTCCTGACTACAAAGCAAACAATCTTGGCTGGAATGGAGGACTATAGAAAGTACACCACCAGAAAGGAAATGACATGGTAAAATTGTGCTGTTTTTTAAAAACACAACAATGCAAATTGAGAGGTGATTCAGATTTCTGGTGGAGCATTGAGACAAATTTGTGATAAAAACATAAAATATTAACTTTTTAAAAATGAATTTATTAACTACAACATAAAATAAAGAAAAATTATTCATATTGCCGTAGAGACTTTAGCCTTGGAAATTATTGACATCGTCACATAAGAAAAGCTCCAAATATTGATATAACCAAAAAGTGAAATAATTATACTTAGGAGGATGGGCAAGAAAGAGCAAACATTGTAAGGTAGGTTATTGTATATTAGAGCTAAATCTTCAACTGAGAAACCCCAATACAGAAATCTAGTACAGATAATTAAACAGGCTAGTGAACAAGATGAAATATGTGGTCAATGAGGAGTAACAATGGAAAGTGTGAAGTCATGGGTCAGGAGAACACTTTAGGAGCTTTTTGGACTATTCAGCATTTCAGTCTCTATTCTTAGGGTCCTATAATACAAATCATAAATTAATCAGCATATATTTTTGAAAATCTACTATCAACACATGGATGTGTTTCTCCCTTAAATATCCAATGGCCTTCTTCTTATAATAATGTAATAGAATATTTTTCCTAGAATTCTTAAAGCAGTCAAACAATAAATGGAGAAAAGAGAAGAAAATGGAACTCAGGTTATCTTTTTTTTTTTTAGCGAAACACTGACCTAAGGTATTTGTTTGACTTTATTTTTTAGAACTGTTTCAGATTTATAGAAAAATATGAGTAAACAGGTGAATGGAAATTATAGAGTTTTCATACATGTCCCTTTCCTGAATTTGGCTTTCCTTGCACTGACATCTTACATTTGTTATAATGAATGAAGTAATATTGATACAATATTAATTAAAGTCCATAGTTTATATGTTTCCCTCTTTGTGTTGTAAACTCTGTGGGTTTTAATCAACGTATAATGTCATGTATTCACCATTACAGTATCTTACAGAATAGTTTGTCAATCTAAAAATCTCCTGTTAGTCACCTATCAATTCCCTCCTCTCTTCAGCCCTAATCCCCTAGAGTGGGCTAATCTTTCTACCAACTCTTTTTTTTTTTTTTTGCCTTTTCCAGAATGGTATGTAGTTGGAATCATGCTGTAAATTTTCTGACTGGTTTCTTTTAATTGGTAAGATTTCTCCATATCTTTCAATGACTTCATAGTTCATTTCTTATTATTATTGAATAATACTGTACTCCATTGTACAGATATAAAATTTTGTTTGTCCATTTACCTATTGAAGAACATTTTGGTTGCTTCTGTTTTTGGAAGTTATGAAAAAAGCTTTTTTATTGCAAGAAAATGTTTTTGGGTTTTTTTTTTTTTTTGAGATGTTCTACATAGATAATCCCGTCTCCTATCAAAGCAAGTTTTATTTTTTTCTTGTCTATTCTGTATGCCTTTAATTTTTTCATATTATTAATTTTATGATTGTCTTGTTGCATTAGCTAGAACTTCTGGCACTTTGTTGAATAGGAGATATGAGAGGGGATATCCTTCCCTTCTTCCCTTTCTTGGGGGGAAAGCATTTTGTTTTTTCTTTCTTATTTTTTGTTTAGTTGTATAGTTTTTTGTAAATGTTCTTTACAATGTTGAGGAAGTTTTCCTCTATTTTGAATTTGCAGCATTTTTACCATGAATGTTAAATTTTGTCAAATGCTTCTTCTACATCTATATATGATGATATAACTTTTATTCTGTAGCCTGCTGGGTGTAATGGATTATATTAATTGATTTTTAAATGTTGAACCAGATACTTGAAACAAATCCCACTAGGTCTTGGTGTATAATTCTTTTCTATACATTGCTGAATTTGATTTAATAATGTTTTATTGATGATTTTTGTATCTATGCTTAAGAAACATATTGGTCTGTAGTTTTCCTTTCTTACAATGACATTATCTGGTTTGATAGTAGGGTAATGGTGGCTTAGTAGAAAGAGTGTTACACTGAATGTTTGTTTTCTTCAAAATTCATATATTGAAGCCTTAACTTGCACTGTGATGAAATTATGAGATGGAGCTTTCTGAGGTAATTAGGTTTAGATGAGATTATGAGGGCAAAGTCACCATGATGAAATTAGTGCCATTTTAAAAAGGGAAAGAGACACCAGAGCTTTATTATGTCAGGATAGAGTAAGAAGGCAGCCATCTTCATGGCAATAATTAGGTTTTCACCAGAACCTGATTGTGCTGGTGCCCTAATCTCAGACTACCCAGCATCCAGAACTGTAAGAAATAAAAGTCTGTTGTTTGAGTTGCCCAATCTAAGGTATTTTGTTGTAACAGCCCAAGCTAACTGACGAAGAGTTAAGATGTGTTCCCTCTTAGTCTACTTTGTGAAAGATGTGGTTGAGAAATGTTATCAATTATTCCAAAACATTTGGTAAAATGTACCAGTGAAACGGTTTGAACCTATTATTTCCTATTTGGAATGCTATTAATTAGTGTTTCAAATTCTAAAGTACATGGAGGCCAATTTAGATTTTATTTTTCTATTTGTGTGAATTTTCTTAGTCTGCGTCTTTCAAGAAGCTAGTCCATGCTGTCAAAGAAATCAAATTTTGGAGCATAGACTTGACCATACTATTCCCTTGTTAACTTTCCAGTGTCCATAGTATCATTAGTAATGAACCTTTTTTATTTTATATATTAACAATTGTTACATATTCTCTTTTGTTCTTAATTAGCATGGCAAGATGTTTATCAATTTTATTGATCTTTTCCAAGAGCCAGCTTCTTAAGGATTTTTTCTATTTACTTTCTGTTTATAATTTTAGCATTTCCTGCTCTAAATCTTAATAGTTCATGTTTTTTTTTTTTTGTTTTCTTTAGGCTTTCATTGCTCTTTTTTTCCTCCATTTTCTGAGGTGGAAGCTAAAATATACATTCAAGGCTATTGGTTTCTGTGTCTGCACTGTTTTCACTGAATCTCATACATTTTGATAAATTGTATTTTTATTTAAAGTTAATTCAAAATTTTTGAAATTTATCTTGAGACCTCTTCTTTGATCTATGTGTTATTTTCAAGTGTATGTTTAATCTTCAAATGTTTTGGAATTTTCTAGATCTCTTTCCATGATTAATTTTCTTTTAAATTCTATTGTCTGAAAGCATACTTTATATAACTTCTATTAAATTTGTTAAGGTGTATTTTGTGACTCATTATCTGGACCATATATATGTGCAAATATACATATATTCATACATACAAACATAAAAATATGTATATATTATCTCAGTTATCACAATTTGAAATCACATTTAACCATGATAAGCCTAATGCAAATGAAAGAAACATACATTTTATTTGTAACCAGATTGAACAACCAGTTTTTTTTCCAAATGTCAGAAGGAGATCATACTTTGTTGCATTGAAACTGATTTTTCTAAAGCAAAGACTGTTAAATACACTATGCATCTACTTTCAGTTCATTTCTTAGCAGGATAGTAATAGTATTGTCTTCCTTTTTAAAAAATTTAAAGTAGGATTAACTACGTGTAATATTTTTCTGTATATTACAAAATAGGGAAATTATGCATGTGGCTAATTGCGACAGGTGTGTTTATATAAATACAACCCAACCTCAGCTTTATGAAATCATGTCTTTCTATTAAAATTGATTGAATCAGAGAAGAAAATGAAATATCTAAATCCATCTCTTTCCTCATGATTAGTGAACCCAGCACCAGTCTCTCTTAAAACACCACCTGCTCTCTCAAGCACATTCACAGATAAGGCTTATCGAGACTGAAGGGGATTATAGAGAAGCAAAAAGAAACAACAATAAAAGTAGCTTAATGAAATTCTGTGGCAAAATGGGAAAAAAAAGACCACATCATCTTTTAAAATAAAATCCAAGCTCCCACATACAAATCCAATAGCTTGCTAAGAAACACTCAGTTCTCTTAAACATATGGCAATTCCAGAGTTGCTGATGTAAATACAACTTTGCCAGAAAGTTGCAATTATGAGAAAATTGAAAAATGCCTTATATAGGGTACCTAATTTTATATAAACAAATAAGTTACTGACAAAGGTAAAATTTAAATTACATTATTGAAAAGTTTGTTATGTTGAATTGTTGATGTAAGTTACAATTTACAATATTGCATTTTCTCTCCTGGTTAGTAAAACTCAAAATTGTTCCTTCCACCTTGGCTTTATGAGTTTATGCCTTTATGAGTTTATGTTCTTCTCATTTGTAAATTACATTAGGACTTTGTTAGGTTAGCATAAATATGTGGCAAGCTGTAATGACTTATTTAACTTCTGAACACATAAGCATTAAGCTATTATTATTCACCTACATTGTGTCCATTCCTGCAGGCAAAACTGCTCTGTGGAATAAGCAAGGAAATGTCACCCCAAGTGATCAAAAGATGCTTTACCAATCAGTATAGGAATTCCCATTTACTTTTTTCTCAGTTTCTGTGATGGTGGAAGCCAGTGTTGTGATAAAGCTTTGGTAGGTTGAGTTCCAAAGCCATAACAAGGAGTAACATCCTGTACTAACCCACAAGGGGCAGTGATGTGAACAAGAAATAAACTGTACTGCTTTGAGCTGCTGAGAGTTTTTGGGTTTTGTTTTGAACCATTGGTATCCTGGGTTTTTCTAATTTATATGAAAACTGAGCATCCCATAGAAATACTTTACATTTAAATTGTATTTATTAATTTATTTTTAGTGATAGGATCTTGCTGTGTCACTAGGTCTGGAGTGGAGCAGCGTGATTATAGCTTACTGCAGCCTCAAACTCCTGAGCTCAAGAAATCCTCCCATCTCAGCCCCTCAAAATACTGGGGTTATAGACATGAGCCACTGTACCCACCTGGAAGTTTTCCATATTGCTCACTCAGTCCTGCCATCCTGCCTCTTTGTCACATATATCATGAGTAGTTCTTCAAGCATATCAAGTTTGCTTTAACCACAGAGTCCTGAATGTTGTTCCTTTTTATTTTATTTTTTGAGACAGGGTCTCACTTGGTTGCCCAGGCTGGGTGCAGTTGCAGTCATGGCTTGCTGTAATCTCAATCTCCAGGGCTCAAGCAATCCTCTCACCTCAACCTGCCCGGTAGCTGTGGCTATAGGTGTGTAACACCATGTTCAAGTAATTTTTGATTTTGTATTTATTTTTATTTTTTGGTGGTTGGGGGGGATCACAATGTTTTTGGGTGTATATATATATATATATATATATACACATATATACTGTACTTTAGGTTCTGGGGTACATGTGCAGATCATGCAGGATTGCCATAGGTACATACATGGCAATGTGCTTTGCTGTATTTGTTTTTTGTTGCTAATGGTGCTTTTTTCTTTTTTTAAATTTTTTCCACGGTGATTAGATTTACCATGTTGCTTGGACTGGTCTCAAACTCCTGAGCTGAAGCAATCTGCCCACCTCAGCCTCCCTAACTGCTAGGATTACAGGTGTGAGCTACCATGCTAGGCCAAGTTGCTCTTTATTTATTCAGAGTGTTCTTGTTCTAGATATTAACAACGCTCATTCTCTAATTTCTGTTCACTACTCAAATGCACCTTTCCAAGGGAGTCCTCTTTTACCACTCTATTAAATATAAAACTCCTTTTCAGACTTAAACTATCTCATTATTTAACCTGATTTGTTAGCGGCTTGCGTGTTTCTAACTCACACTGTGTTATGCAGTCCATAAAAGAAGTTGGTGTATTTATACACAGACATGCACAAATATACACATTATTGAATGAGTAAATGAATAGATTGCATTGAAACATACACAGGACATGATGAAATCATGAATGTAGCTGGTTCCCATCAATAAGCTGTACTGACAGCTGAGAAATTAGCACTCACACTCTGAGTTGTTACTGTTTCTGGTAAAGTAGATGTCTGAAGTGCTAGATTTAAAGATAAGTTAGTTTAAAAACTCTTTTAAAAAGAAAAAAAGGCAAATTGCTGCTACGGTTTAAGTAATGGGAATGTATAGAACAGCAGTGATCATATAGGAAGAAACACAAGAATTGTTTTCTTAATAGAAAAATGTGTGAAAGATGTTCTTTAGGTAGCCAAGTAAATTATGAAGACATAGCACATTGAATTCAACATTAACACTGGATAAGTGAGAAGAAAAGTCTGTCTGTCACGTAAGTAGCAGTTATGATTCAACAGCAAAAACAAATGACAGAAAAATAAATGAAGCAGGCAACACCCAAAAAATAAATGTTAAATGTGAAGATAAGAGTCTGGAGTCTGCAAGTGTTAGCTGTCTACAGGATTAAAGTGGGAGGCCAGAACAGAAAGACAAATATCATGACAAGGACAGTGTTCTTAAGATATGATCAAAGCTTGGAATCTCTGCAGCAAACATCAACACTGATTATTAAAAACACTGGACAACTGAGTTCTTCATCCAAATGAAACTGATGTAGTTTCTGTTGTTGTTAGGAATTTGGCCTTAGTTGTCTAGAGGCCAGAGGTGAAAAGAAGTTTAGTGAAAACAATAGCTCAAGAGGTCTAATGAAGAACAGATTTAGGCAATTTTTAACTTATATGGCATTAATTTTCTTCACATTACAAAATTATTTCTGAAGCTTGCACTAAATTATATAAATAAAAAACTTTAATTATGTTTACATTAACATGGCTTTGTAGCCGCTGGAGCATAAAGAAAGGTTTGCTTATAAAGAAGAAAATCAATCAAAAAAAATCTAACGTAAAATATCATTATAAGGTGAATAATCATCACCTGCTCCTTAATTAAGTTATTTCATGTTTATTTTGACAGAGAATTCCTTTCATTTCTATTTTACCATAAAAATACTTAGAGAAAATCATGATCTATATAGCCTACTGTATTTGTAGATGGGTATTCATAATACTTAAGAGACTATTCAAATGTTCATACAAGACTTCCAAGAAACTCACTTTTTAAATAGATATGTAAGATATGTATGATATGTATGATTTTTAAATTGATATGTAAGATAAGTAAATCCTATTTAAGTAAGATAAGTAAATCCTTAAATAGAAAAGAAAATTCCTAACTTCTTAAAAAGGGCTGATACTTAATTATTAGAGCTATTGTGAATAATATTTATTTTAAAATAAGTTAGTTTAAACTTCATGTCATTATGATATCCTCTATATAACTGTTTAGTATAATATCACAAAAATGTGTTTTTAAAAGGCTTGTGACAATAATAAATTTGTATACTTCTATCTTCCCATAACCAAGCCCAGAGGACATATATCTATTCTAAAATAATTCTATAATAAAAATCATGATTAGATAATAAAAGCATTGATTTAAAGTTGTTATTAAGTAGTCTACCAGTGGAAATAATGAGATACCCATCTGCTGCAATGCAAGCTGCATTTTATTTTTCATTGCAATAATCTTCTGGGTTTCACAAAATGTGTTAATTCTAAATATTAATGGACATTAAAATAAAAAGATACGGCAGTATCATAGGAAAGAAAATTAATAAAATTCTTTTCCAATAAAATTATCCTAAAATATACATTTTGTTTGGAAAAAAATATAGAAAATTATTATTAATTTTTTATATCAGGCTAAATGTAAACATTTTCCTGAACAAGTCATTTAAGTCTATAAATGTATGATGTAAAGTAATATTTAAAGAAATAGCTCTTTTTTCTTATTTTTAAATCTTATTTTAAAAATCCCATTTATTAATATTATAATTTATTGTTATTGATCTATCTTTGTTTCAATTTAAAAAATATATATGATAAACATATTATATATATATATATATATATATACACACACACACACATATACACACACACACACGCACACACACACACTTGGCCTGTATTTTAGGCAATTTTTGAATGTTATGGCTGCTTTTGAAAGTCAAGTGACTTCGGCTTTTGGATTTTAAAGGCATTCTACATCTTATTTCCACTGGATATTTGCTTTTTAAAAGTGCCCATTATTTGGTTGTTTTTAATGAGATAGAAGTTGACAGTCTTTTTCCCCCTCTCTTTTACTGTTAGACATCATGTCTAATTAGATATTGACAACCCACACTTAACCCAGTCATTCTCTGTCAGCATTCAGTACTTAAAAGAAAAATATTTTCTGAAGTTTTCCCAGAAAACTGTTTCTGTCCTTGAAAATTCCTGTGCTGTGTACTGTGAATTAGCTATGCAAAAACCCTTCACCACCATGTCTTTCTTCCTAAATTCAAAAGCAAGAATGGCCATAATTAACAAACCAAAAAACTAATAGATGTTGGTGTGGCTGTGGTAAAAAGGGAACCCTATTATGCTTCTAGTGGGGAAATAAACTAGTACAACTATTATGGAAAACAGTATTCAGACTTCCTAAAGAACTAAAAGTAGATCTACTATTTGATCCAGCTACTGATCAAATCCCACTACTGATACCCAGAGGAAAAGAAGTCATTATATGAAAAAGACACTTGCACACGCCTTTTCATAGCAGTGCAAATATATGGAATTAGCCAAAATGCCCATCAGCCAATGAGAGGAGAAAGAAAATGTTATATATATATACACATCACATAGACTGCTACTCAGCCATGAAAAGGAATGAAATAATGGCATTTGCAGCAACCTGGATGGAGCTGAAGACCATTTTTCCAAATGAAGTAACTCAAGAATGGTAAACAAAACAACCTATATTCTCACTTGTAAGTGGGGGCTAAGCTACAAGGATGCAAAGGCATAAGAATGGCACAAAGGACTTTGGGGACTTGGGGGAAAGGATGGAGGAGAGTGATAAAACACTGCACATTTTGTACAGTGTACACTGCTCAGGTGATGTGTGTACCAAAATCTCAGAAATCATAGCTAAAGAACTTGCTTATGTAACCTAACATCACCTGTTCCCCAAAAGCCCATTGAAATTAAAAACAAAAAGTATAGACAAATTAAGAAAAAATTGCTCACCCTTTCTCTTCTACCTCCTTTCTGCATGATACATGGACATGCTACCTGAGATGTGGCAGTTATTTTGAAAACAGGGAGAGAGAGCCTATGCAGTAGGAGTCCCCAACCCCAGGTCAAGGACTGGGCT
Source organism: Cebus imitator (assembly GCF_001604975.1). Lineage (NCBI taxonomy): Eukaryota > Metazoa > Chordata > Mammalia > Primates > Cebidae > Cebus > Cebus imitator. The sequence continues at coordinate 3,292,456 of NW_016107322.1, forward strand.
GCCCAACAGGAGGTGAGTGGGAGCTGGCCACACAGCAGGAGGTGAGCAGCAGAGATGCAAGTGAAGTTTCATCTTTATTTATAGCTGCTCCACATTGCTTGCATTACCACCTGAGCTCTGCCTCTTGTCAGATCAGTGGCAATGTTACATTCTTATAGGAGCACAAACCCTATTGTGAACTGCACGTGCAAGGGATCCAGGTTGTCTGCTCCTTATGAAAATTTAAAGCCTGATGATCTGAGATGGTGATGCTAGCACTGAAGAGTGGCTGCAGTTACAGATTAACATTAGTAGAGAGGTTTGACCACACACAGATCGTAATAAATTCATTGCTTGTAGACTTATATCAAAATCCTATCAAGAGGCAAGCAACAGTTAAGCTGCATCTGGTGGCAGGCTTTATGGTGGCAAGTGAGTTGATGTACTTCAATTGTATAGCTGCATCTCATGGTAGGATTTAAGTCAGAATCTGACACTTATTTTGGTCCGTGTGTGGCTACCCATTATTTTATGTACCACTTGCATTCTTTCCTCTTTCCTACACTGTACACTTGTCTCAGTCACAGTGTTGTAAGCCCAGAAATTAACCCTAGCCAAAATGAGTAAAAAGCAATTTCACTGGAGAGTTTTTATGAAAAGGGGGAAAGTCCCAATGACAAAACAGCAGAAGACTCTAAGACTGACAACAAAAAGAAAGCTACATTAAAAAAAATACCAAGAATCTTACTTAAATTATGGTTTCATTGTAACAGGTGATTCATATTCTCCAAGCCTGCTTTGTGTAAAATACGTGGCAACCAGCTATCCAACAGTCATGAAACGTGTTTCACCACATGGAGACCAAGCACCCTGCATTAAAAGACAAGACTTTGAAGTGTTTCAAAAGAAAAAAAAGTGAACATGAGCAGAGCAATTGAAGGCTACCACTTTATCAAATGTGTCTGCACGGAGAACATTATTGTAAGTGGCTAACCACATTGCCTCAACTAAGAAGCTCTTTAGTATGGTGAACAGTTGATCCTACCTGACGCTAAGGACATTTGTCATGAACTTTTAGAAGCTGCAGTTCAAAAGTTGGCGCATGTTCCTCTTTCGGCTAGCACGATAACTAGGCAAACTGATGAAATAGCAGAGGATACTGAGGTACAATTGTTAGGATTAATGAGTTACCATGGTATGCAATTCAGGTTGACGAGTCTACCAATGTCGACAACAAAGCAACAGTGCTTGTTTTGTGGGATATATTTTGCAAGAGGATGTGTATGAAGATATGTTATGTGTGCTTTTGCTGCAACCAACACCACAGCTGCAAAACTATTCCAGTCTTTGAATGACTACATATCAGGAAAACTGAACTGGTCATTTTGAGTGAGTATATGCACACACACGAAGTGGCTGCCGTGACTGGACAGCCTTCTGATTTAAATAGTCAGGTCAAAGAGGTCACTTTTGAATTTGAGCATACACACTGTCTGTCAGTCACAGAGAAATGGTGGCTACACAAAAAATTCACCTGGACTTAACAACGCTTTTCAGAGTGTGATTGAAATTGTCAACCACATTAAAGTACATGTTCTTTTCTGTTTGCACAGCTCTGTGAGATGGACATAGAGCACACACATCTTCTCTTACCTGTAGAATTGAGATGGCTTTCTAAAGGTAGATCACTGGCCAAAATTTCTGAGTTATGAGAGGTGCTCTACAGATTTCTTTTAGAAAAACAGTTACCACTGACAGCATATTTCAGTGACACAGAATCAGTTCCAAAACTTGCTTATCTGTGTGGCTTGCTCAGTGACCTCAGTCACTTCAAAAGAGAATGACAACTGTGTTCAAGTCGGCAGATAAAACGGTTGCATTCAAAACCAAATTGGAATTATGGAGGCTCTGACAGAACATTGGGATTTTTGATATTTTCAAACAGCAGAAGTTTTGAAAGAGACTGAGCCACAGGCTCTTTCTCTCAGGTGGTATGTGATCACCTCTCTCAGCTTTCAAATGAGTTTGAGCTTCCCAGCATCAAAGACCCCGGAACTGGGAAGGAATTAATTAATCTGCTACCCATTTGTAAATTAGTCAGGTGAATTATCTTTGTTTGTTGTAGGAGAGGAGTAACTGCTTGAAATCACAAATAACGGTGGCCTTAAAAGCATGTTTGAGACAACTTCAAATCTCCATACGTTCTGGATTAAAATAAAGGTAAAATATCCTGAGATTGCCACAAAGTCACTTGAAAAGCCTGCTTCCATTCCCAACAACCTATCTATGTGAAACAGGGTTTTTTTTTTTTTATTTTTTTTTT